>NC_081253.1:2832562-3122562 GCF_030490865.1 Poecile atricapillus
TGGCCTTGCATGGCTGCATTGGGCCAGGGCCAGCTGTTATTTCACCAGCATTTGATGGAGTTATTTTCCATGTTTGATTTTTTTTTTTTAAAGGGAATTGCAGTACTAGCAGAGATTTATTTAAGAAAATAATAAAATATCTTTTTATTCTAGATAATTTGGAAAAAAACAATCCAAATATAAAACCCCTAAGACCTACAGCAATTTCAAACAGTGCCATTTACTGATGAGCTGCTGGCAGTGAAAGTTTTAGATGTTTGCCACCATCCTTCAGCTACAACCCTCAAATTCTGGGAACCTTATTCATGAAAAGGAAAAAATACAATCCCTTTTGTGGCCGATAAACAAGTTACACACAAAGAAAAGTAGAGAAGAATGGAGAACTTGTGCAAAGATAGAGCACAATAAATTCCCTGGATCAGGAATCCGGTCAGCAATAACATCCACTTTGTTTTAAAAGGTATTTTAGTGTGCTCTATCACTCTGGGAAAAGAAAGCCTTATAACCACAGTGGCTGCCCTATCAGAGGCTGCTTAAATAGTTTTTGAGATAGAGATCACCATTTCAGAGACTCATATATCCCACCACTGTAGGTGCAACACCACTTGTGTACTTTTTTTTCTGTCTTGGCAGGGATAAATGTTCACAGAAACATTTATCAGATGTTGTTTCTCCTTCCTTTTGTGCCCATCGTTGCTGTAGCTCCACTCAAACCCAAAGGAACTCGGGTTTCAGGCCAGTTTGCAGTGATTTGCATGATTGCCACAAATAAGGGTGGTGGCAGAGCGTTCAAAAGCGGTTTCCTTCATGTTGACAACACTTTATGATCAAATGACTGCTTTCACTTATAGCTCCTTCCTTCTGGGATAAGAAAATTGAATTTTTAGGATATATAACAAGCAACACATGTAGCATGAAATCATGGTGTTATAGGGCTGTACAAATAAAAGATGGGCTCAAGAGGAGACTCACGGCACCGCTTTCTATCCTGAAAAGTCAAATTATTCATCGTTTTAAAGCAAGCTGTGCACTTAATGCTACACAAATATTCTCAAAACGTGCTTAATATTCAGCATTTGTGGAATACTACTCAAAAACAGGGCTTTTTTTTTTTTCATTTTTTTCCTCTCTGCATTTTCTCTTGCAGAGAATCTCTAATTGCTTAGACACCTTTGAAGTTCAAGATATGTCATTCTCACTCACTGGCAAAAAGTGCAACAGAAAATCCTGCATTTAAAACCCCAAATGTTCTAAGTTTGTACTTATCCAAATTTTTACAATTAATCAAATTGGGAAAGCAGCCAGTAGAACAAAGGTCCATCAAGAATATTTCAGTTCAAGAGGAATTCTTTTGTATTAGCTCCATATCAAGCCACATCTAAATTCTGCAAAAAGTGTTAGATTCTAGGACTTGATTTCCATCTCAGGCATAGGTTTTCTGTTTGTGTTTGGGGAGGCTTTGTGGGATTTTTCCCTAAATTTTTTCTTCTGAAATACAAATGAAAATATATTCTGTAAAACAGATGCTCTAGAAATATAGAAAATTAATTTTGCTTTTCTTTTTTTTTTTTTTTTTTTTTGTTATTATTTTCTGTGCTCCCATTTTCACTTTCTCACAGTGCTGAAAAATTGTCACTTTTATGTTCAGCACTAAGGAGAATGGGATGCCTCACATCCCAAGGCACGATTCACTCCATACTCTGGAAACCGGGAGCTATCCCAGTGTGATGCATTTCACATTTCCAAGACTCTCTCTTTAAGCAGAGAAACACAATTTAAAAAAACCCCAAACCTTGAAATTCTTGTGTGCAGCCCTGTTCCAGAGACATTTATCCTGGCAAATCCCAGATTGCAGTGCTGGGGTTCCGCAGGCTTCCGACACCACACCGAGCCTGAAACGTGCAGAAGGAGCTGGGAAAGCCACAAGCACTCAGGGTATTATTTCTCAGCAATAGTGTGATTTCCAATTTCATGTCTGTGTGTTATGGAACAGCATCACGGCAGAAAACCCCCAAATTAAACTGTTTATCGAGGCACCTGGTTCTGGGCGAAGAGGCCTCGGGAATCGCCTGACTTTTTATGCAAAACTCGGTTTTCTGGCTCTTTGATCCTTGCTATTTAGCGCCAGACGCTCACTCTCGTTCACCTTCTTTGGTTTCTCAAGATTTCTTTCTGGATTAAATCAAAGAGGTGTGCAGAGTGCCTGCAGCCCTGCTGCTCCCTGAGCGCTCCAGGCAGCGGGAACAGCGGGAGCAAGGCTGGGGGGCTCTGCCATTCCCAAATACTCCAGAGAAATGCAGTCTTTTTGTCCATAGGTGGTGCTGCATGAGCCTGGAAAAAGAGCTGCTTTTCCCATGGCTCTGTGGTCCCCAGCCCCTGCTTCCCTGGGTGGGGTAGGACCAGCCCTTGGTCTCTGCTGGCCTTTCCCTTCCCAGGCCTCTCTGCCTTTAGCGACCGAAAAAAATGATGGTAGGAGCCACACTCAGCTGTTTGGGGCTGGGCTTTGGACCTCTTGAGGTTGTTTGTGGCTGAATATAAAGTTTATGGTTAAATATAAAGTGGCAAAGCAAAAGCAGGAGAGCGGAATGGTCACGAGGGCAATGCCAAGAGGTTTTAAGGGATAAGCGGGACTGGGACGCAGCCGTGTCTCTCCTCTGGTTTGCTCGGGGTCAGGCATTTCAGTTGTCTCTGCAGCTTTGCCCATCGTTTTGGGGCAGAAATTCAAAGAATTGAGCCCTTTTCACTCTTTTGTCAATGCTTTTTGGGGGGACTGGTGATCAAGGAACAGATAGAGTAAGGCTATGTACTATCCCTTTCCAATTTCATATTTTTGGTTTTCTATTTTAGCCTTGGAAATGTTAAAATACAGACTTTTTCTTAAGAGCCGTCCTGTAAAACAAGAAGGGGTGTAACCAGAGTCCTGGGTCAGATACAGCAGTTTTATGTCAGAAAACATTACAATAATTGTGGAATATACAGTTGCTGTGCTGACAAAAACAAAAAAGTGCTTTTCATCTAAACAAATTCGTTTGATTTATTGTGTTTTATACTTATGTTGTACTTAAAATTTTCATCCCCCTTAAACACTCGGTGGCTTTCCAAGAGTGTTGGAGAACTACAAGGCCGTGTTTTTGGCATTGGGGGTGACCTCATTATTAATCAGAAAACATCTGTGCAGGCAGAGCAGTGCATGTGTGTGTGAGGTCAGGGAGCTGGGGGTGGATTAGCGGCCCTTGCACGCACAGGCCACCAGACGTGTGTGCCTTGCTTGGAAAACGTCCTGCCTGGGCCCTCCTCTCCAGATTTCACAGGGATTCCTGTAGGGAAATTTCCAGAAGCCAAAGAAGGCTTGGACAAGGGAGGACAGGCTTTAAAGAGAGTTTAGGTGAGATGTTAGAAGGAAATTCCTGACTGAGGGAAGGGTGAGGGTGATGAGGCACCAGCATGGTTGACCAGAGAAGCTGTGGCTGCCCCTGGATCCCTGGAAGTGTCCACAGGCAGGTTGGGCAGCCTTGGAGCAACCTGGGAGAGTGGAGGATGTCCCTACCCATGGAAGGGGGTGATTTAAAAGTCCCTTCCAGCCCAAACCAGTCTGGGATTCTCTCTCAGCTCAAACCTCGGGGTGGCAATGCCCCAGGAGCTGCCTGCAGGGCCAGGGCAGGTGCTGATGCCAGGTTCAGGTTGATGATGAAGGAGATCACTCATGCCCATCACCAGCCCTGGGATGGCACAGGGTTCGTTAAGGCATTCTTAGAGCGTCTCTCCTAAAGCACAAGTGTGTTCTCTTTGTTTTCTGTTGCTCAGTGCATGCTCAGGTTGACAGATCCTGCAGATGAATTAAACTTTCATGTTGCATTTTCAGCAGAGACCCCACAATTTACTCAGTACACATCAGGAGAGAAGATATGTAATAAAAATCAGACAAGTGTACTTATTTTCCAGAATATAGATACTACCCTACCATTATGCTTTTTACATTTAACTGTATAAACAACAATTTAGTTTGCCCTTAATGTCCTAAATATGCTTAGATCCATCACGGTCAAAATTGAAGGGCAAGGCAAAAGGACAAAGAGAAAAGATGTGAAATGTTCCACAGAAACAGCCCAAAATACACTTCTTATAGCACAAGCACATTGTTAAAAAATGAGGAAGTAACAGCACAGGGAGAGGTGTGTATTTATGGGGTCACACAGTGTGGAAACAAAGGCTGTCTCTGATGGTGCTGACCCACCAATGGAAAAAGATTCCTTTGGACCACAGGGTTTTCCCCCTGTTTTTACAAAGAGAGGAGAAGCCCCCTGTGCTGCTGCCTGGGGGAGGAGAAGCCCTGGAGGGGCTCCACAGGTCCCTCTGCTGCTGGGGGAACTGGCAGGGTTGGTGTCTTTTTGAGCCATGCTGCAAGTTTGTACTTGGAAGGAAGAACTCGAGTAAGAAAATTTGTTCTTTTCTCTGCAGGTGAAGGTTTTTCTATGCAGAGAAAATATTTCAGAGTAAGGCAGTGGGTGAGCTTAAAGCAGGAGATTTTACTCAGTGCATAGGAGTTTTTTCTCAGAAAGTGGTGAGGGGACAATGCCCATGTCAGGAGCTGTGGCTGAAGGATTATTCTGAATTCAGACCTGTGTTTGGGCATTCATAAAATCCCAGAAGGATTTGACTTGAAAGGGACCTTAAAACCCATCAACCCACCCCCTGCCATGGACAACAGAACTTTCCAGGTTGCTCAGATCTCCATCCAACCTGGCCTTGGACACTTCTAGGGATGGGGAATACTCCTAAAGAATTGTCATGATTTAGACAAATACCTGAAATTCTTATGAATTAGGTTAAAAATTATTTTTTTCTGTATAATATGCTTTGTTTCAGAGTAATTTACTAATGCTTCTCCATTTTATGTAGTTATGACACCTTAAGTCCAAATGTGTGACCCATCTTTCATGATATGTAAATAAAAGTTCCTTAGACTGCAAATATTTTAACGTCTTGTCTCAGGTCTGAAGCCTGATAGGCTGCATTGAGGTTGAACAGCCATTTTGCCTATTTCTGAGGGATCAAAATATGTTAATGATGTCAGCAAAAATGTTTCCTCATACCTTTATATACAGCTTTTTAATACAATGCAGAACCATGAGTATATTTTGTAGTATTTTTTCATAAAAGGTTTGAACTTTGTATAGTCAACCTATCAAAAATGTATAAATTATGTGAGAAAAAAAACCCTGCATCATTTTTTTTTCCCTGGGAAGTGGAGCAGTTAATATTCAACATGAAATGTCTAATCTTTAAATACATTATAATCTAACTGCTTAGGATAATTTTTGCTTTAATACCTTAAGAGTCTGCAAAGCCTGAAGGATGGGATTATTAAAATGGAATTTTAATGTCAAAATTATCAGAGAAGAGAACATATTGCTAGTGTTCATAAAAAAAAAAAATGTATTCAATTTCTGTTTGATTTGTTCAAATAAGAGATGAGAATATATTTGATTATGGCTGGTAAGTATTCAGAAAGTTGATCAGATGACTGCAGGTCATTGCAACATAAGTGCTGTCAACTATGGGGATTAGTACATTTGAGAGGCTGAAATATGTGGTAGTGTATAAACATACCTGGACTGATGGCTTGGACTGCAGCTTCCACGAAGATGCTGCAAAGGGAAAGGGCCAGGAATAAAAATCTCATGGTGGCCTCGTGGAGAATGCTACCAACTGACCAAACATTAAATATAAAGGAAACAATCTTAACATGTTTTACAGGTATAAACATATAACTCTATTTTGCTCAGAATTTGAATGTTAAGTTCTCCTCTCTGGCTGTCAGGGGTATTGGGCTGGTGCTGAAGAGTAGAATCACTGTGGAATGTTCTGGGCTGGAATGGACCTTTACAGTCATCCCATTCCACCCCCACCATGGGCAGGGACACCTTCCACTATCCCAGGCTGCTCTAAGCCCTGTCCAGCCTGGCACTGGACACTTCCAGGGATCCAGGGGCACCCTGTGCCAGGGCCTCAGCACCCTCGCAGCCAGGAATTCCTTCACAATATCCAATTTAAACCTGCTCTCTTTCATCTGGAACCATTTCCCCTGGTGCTGTCACTCCAGGCTCCTCAGGGCCAAGAACATCAACCAGCTTCAGATGTTTCAGATCATCTGGAAAACCAGCTCTGAAAGGTAACAGAAATGAAAACATCCCACCAACCTTCCCTAAATTATTAAATAATCTGGACAGCCAGCGCCTCTCTGTCACCATGGTCCTACTCAAAACTTTTACTTCAGTGTAGTTTCTCAGCACTTAATCACTTCCCAGAACACAGACCTGAAGATCAGCATAGTTTGGCCAGTTATTTTTGTGTAGAAAACCATGTAAATTTTCCACAGATGGTTGGAAAATACTTGGTCTTTATGATCTTAGATGTTTTTCCAACCTAAATGACTCTATGAAAACCAGGAGGTTGCAGATCCAATAAATAATAAGCCTTTCAATAAATATCTGTCAGGACTGCCAGGAAGGCACTAAAAAAGGATCTGACCCAAGGATAAGAGGGAATGATTCATATTGTGTAAATGCAGGTGAAAGGATTTCAGGTATGGTTACTCAAATCAGGTTTGGAAACCTTTCTTTGGTGACTTCCCTCTCCTTGGAAGATGTAGCATCATTTGTCTGGAGTTTGGGTAATATTATGTAAGCTGATGAGGTAAAAATTATGGTTAAAAAGTCACCTGCTGTGTTCCCAGGCTTCACCTGTGATAAACTGTCTGGTGTGGATGCAAATTTGGCATGTTAGAAAAGAAGGAAGAGCAGGAAATGCATGATTTGCCTGCAGGGAAAGAGCCCAGGGAAATTGGAGGAGCAGCCCAGGTTGAAAACACCTACAAGAGAAAGGTGCTGCCACCGTGGTTTTTGTTTTTATCTCAACAATACAACTGAGCAAGTACTTTAGACAGAGAGGGAAAGGTGATTTCACAGCTATTATTTAAGATATCAAAGCCACTCCCATATTCATAAATCCTTATCTATTTGCATGAATGCTTGTGCACAGTTTTTACTTTCATAAGAACACTCAGAGGGATTGACCATCCTCCAGCCAGTATTTAACATTTGTACAAATAATTTTCTCTCTTTTTTTCCTGTTTGCAAAAGTTGACTTTTCTGGTCATAAAGTAATTTACTTTTTTTTCCTTAAAGAATTTACATCATGAATAATACACCTAGGTCACCTGTCCAACCACTTTAGTTTTTACATTGGTAAGGATTTATTTGTATGAGGAGACAATCTATCTCACAATGAATAGTTGAACATTGTAATAAAACAAAAAAAAAAAAAATACAAATAACCCAGAGGTTGCAATATGTTTGTATAAAGTATTCAAACAATTTCAAATAACAACTGAACTTGTAAAAATCAACATCTGTTCATGGATTATTCATGAACAAAAATGGTAAAATTCCTTCAATAAAAATAGTCTTCAATGAATAGTTTTTGCTGGTTGCTGAGAAAATTATGTTCTTGCAACTGAAATTCAGCTCCAGGACTCTCCTGCAGTTCAGATTCGTTAACACTAAAATTATCCTTTAGTACATAAATTGCAGCAACAGGAAAACTATACAAAATTCCAATTAAAAAAAGACTGACAGGATAACACTGAACTGTCTGAATTTAGGCAAGTGGGTGAGGGCTTTTCCACAAAATTCCAAAAATTTTCTGAGTGCATCTCTGTTTGTCGGCTTCTGCAGGAGCATTATCCCTGTTGCAATACAAACTTCTGTTGCTGCTTTAACAGATCCCTCCAGTGATGACTTCACACACAATGATTTAAAACTATTAATAGTAAAAACGCTAAGAGATCAATAGTTGTTCAAACCTAAAAGTGTAATTTTTACCCAGATGAGAGGAGAGGTTGGAAGGTACCCCGTGGTTTGACAGGCTGACACAGAAAACACACTAGGTATCATTTTTCAGAACAATGCACATTTTTAATTTATGAATGTTCTTTTATAAACTTGTATGTACAGTCACTCTTTTTTTTTTTTTTTTCCTCCAGTGCTACATAATTATAACTTGCAAAATGTAAATATTTATGAATTCACAGGATGTTCGCTGGAAGAGAAGAATGTTATACTTGCAGATTTTTCTTGTACTTGCAGGATTCACATAATATTATTTGCCATCATGATGTACTGAAAAATGCAAAAAAATATAATATTCTACATTTGACTTTTCTGAAAAATACCATCTGGTGTTATTTTTTGAGAGTCGGAGATTAGCTCTGTAATTGCTTATAGTTAGAGATAGACATTACTACATTTATTGACAATTTTATTCTCTACAATAATCTTACATTTAAATAGTGACTTTGTTCCTGAAGGATGCCAAAGTGATTAAACTGATATTCAAACTCTTTGGATAGCATCACCCACCACTGAAATGCAGCCATCTCTGGGGTGAGATATTGCAGCTGTTTAACAGCGCTCAACAGCCCTGCAGAACAGCTTTGGAAATGAAGAATTCCGATGAAAACGGGGACATTTAGGTAGGCAAAATAATTATCCAAATTGGTGTTTGGCCAGGACGTTAGCGCTCACATGTCCATGCTCGGAAAATTATATTGGATCCTTAATATCCATAATTACTCAGGACCTTGGGTCAGCCGCTCCTATCAGAGAGGGCATTGCCCAAGTGGAGCCCAGCACTGCTCAGGAGGGATTTTGGGAAGCTTATTTGGAGTCTTTTGGATTTTTCCTGACCATGTGGATATCAAACATTGGCTCTTGTGAAGCCCTCTCTGGGCAGGGAATTCCACTGTGCTGTCTGCGCAGGTTTGGAGGCTGTCAGTGGATCTAAGCTGCCAGGCAGATAACTCTGATTAGGAAAATGGATCTTGGAATATTTTATCTGAATTTCACCTCGCTTCAGAAGTGTGTGGGACAGAAGCTGAACCCATCTGGAGTACATGAAGGTAATTGTCAATATCCTTGCTCTGTGGGCCACCTCAGCTTTCACAATATTCAGGAGACAGTGGTTGTGATGTACTCACCCATCACATCACCTTCTCATCATGGACTGGCTGTTTTTATTTCAGTTGGTGTATCCAAGCTGGGCAAACGTTTCAGGAAATATTTCCTCCACAGAGTTATGCTAAAAGTGTTGCTGCCATTAGACTTTCATCACACGCCCGCTGCTCGTGAGCTAAACGGACAGGACTGGAAATGTGAGCTGTCAATCTGGGTGTAACAATACATTTAGCTCGAGCACATCATCCACGTTGAAAGAAAACACTTGTCAAAGTTACAAACAAGCAGCTCCTGGGTAAGTCATCCTCCTCCACCAAAGCTTCTGTGCTCGGGTATGCCAAGAGTTCCTCCTCACCCACAGCTGCCAACCACAGTGTATTTTTGCACTGCTCTCCTGTTTATCATCTGCAGTGCTTGTTGATGTGCAATTACATCCAGCCACGTGCCCTGGGACTGCTCTGTCTCGTTATGCAGTTGTCAGGGATGATCAGGATATCCTGCCTCTGGATTTCCTCGATTCACGTGCGGCAAACCTCGAACCGAGCTTTGTCTCTCTGGAGATGTCGCACGGGGGAACGCTGTGGAACCATCATTCCCCATCAGATGGACAAATTCCCCTTCACCTATTTGAAATTCTTCCAATGCCTCTTTTAACTTCTTGGTTTTAACATCTTTCTGAACAGACTCCAGACCACGTAAAGCAAGTGTTTCTCTAGACTGCACAGGAAAAAAAACATCCCACTGTCACTGTGAATGAGTAGGGATGACACGGAACATGGCAGGGAAATATCCTCTCAGTAACAGTCCTGAGCATTGAAAACTGCCAGTGAAATGTGTTCTTGGCTTGGAAACTTTTGTGTTTGAGACGAGTGGAGAGTGCTCCATGGAAAATGATTGGGTATGGAAGCTGGACTTTGGATATGGGAAGAACTCACATGGTGTTTATAACACATACAGCTAAGCAAATGTCTTAATCAAAGCTTTTTCACCCAGAAGTGATAGCAGGACAAAACTGAAATTCTGTGGCAAGGAATGATGATAAATTTTCCAATATGCAATAGGTTTGAGAAATTAAATTTTTAAGAATAAACCAAACCGTTTTAATTTTTCCTATGTAAAATTCCAAGTTTGGGAACACAAAGCTCTATGGTTTTCAATATTCAAGATCTGTCTGAGAATGTGGATGCATGGCTGCAGAGAGAGCTGTTGCATGAATTTACGATTTTTGAGATTAAACATTTCAAAGGACAATGAGGATTAAACCTTTTTCTTGCTTTTGTCCTTTTCTTGATGACATTTACAGAAAATTATTCAATTTTTTTTAATGGAAAACAATGGAAGTGGTTTCACCTAACCCTCCTTCGTGCCATTGTTTCAGGGCAAGATGCACTACTAAAAACATACCTTTTAATATTTTTATTAATTTTACTTATTTACTAAAAAACACACTAAAACATAAAAGTGTAAGAAGACACCATCAAGCTATATGGGGAAAAAATAATTAATATCTTCTTCTCTGTCAGTTTTTGTTGAATTGGGAGTTCTTGGGGAGGGTTTGAGGGTTCATATCCCAAATCCTTGCTTGGTGCTGCAGAAAGGTTCTGCAAAACCAGGGAGTGAAACTCTGGGGTAAGAACATGAGAGCATCCACGTTTGCTGCAAAAACTTGTTAAAAAGTTTCCTATTTTCTTTTCTGTAGTAGGAACCAGTCTGAGTAATTAACTTTTCTTTGCTGTTGGTGTCTTTGGTGTATTACCAGCCTGACATCTGCTCTGGGCCAGAGGGATTTTGTAGGAAAAAGAGATTTCAGTGGTGGCTTCTGGAGACTCTGTGTCCCTGCTTGGCTTTGTAGAGCATCTGCCATGACTCACTCCAGGATGCCTAAACTTTAGGAATAAAATAATCAATATTTTTTACAACTAAACCAATGTAACTTCCTTTTTTTCTCCATGTCTTTCTGTCTTCAGCTGTCCTTACTCCTTTATAATTATCAGTTAAATGTCTATAAAAGGAGCCTTTTATCCTGCAACTAGAAAATAGAACTGCACATTTTTTTTTTTTTGTTTGTTTTCTAAAAATTAAAAAGAGTCTTTTCTAATGTTTGCTTCACTACTACTTAAAAGAGAATATTTTTGAGGTACAAAAATTAAACCATAATTTCTGGGTAAAGAAAAGATGTCCTTCCACTCAAAACGAATGTCATCATTTATGATGGGAGAGTGTTTTGGAAAGCTTTTTCCACATGTATTTGAACAATATTTTGAGTGAGTTGTCGTTTTAAATTGAAAAAAAAACCATTTTTCCCATTTGGATATAAATTGTTTGCACTTCTTCACGTTTAAAAAAAAAAAAAAAAAAAAAAAACCAGAAAACCTGGGGAAATTTTGGGATCATAACTCTGTTTGGTATATGACATTGTCAAGCTCCAAATGTGGTATTCTGGATGTTCTGGACACCAGGAGAAGATCAGGATGCTCATCAGGAGCCAGATTATGACCTTTTGGTGCTAATTTTACAGATGAATATTAATTTGGAATTCAGCTATTGATATCACACTGTGGAGAAGATTATTCCCAATGAGCTGAGACATTATGGTGAGGTTTGAAGGAAGATTTTGTCATTTAAAATCTATTATTTTGCCTTAATATTATTCTACAATAACAGAAACATTTTAATATGGAAATTAGGAATTAATGTAAAGATAAAGGATATTTTAAGTTTTCTGTGTTACAAAAAGACAATCTGGAAACTGTTCTGCCTTGACAGAGAACTAGAAAGTCACTTCCATTCTGTGTCTTAATGAAATTGCAAAAATACCCTGTGTTTAGATTAGACTGGATCCTGCATGAGTGTATTGAAAATCTATAGAATAATTTGATAAAAAAGGAAGAATGAGTCACCTCTAGGGGGAAAAAAACCCTCATGAGCACTTTAAGCAAATTGAATACTTAGAATATATGTAAAAAAATTAGTGTTATAATTTCATTAAAATATAGTGGATTTGCTTTTAAAGGGCAAACCAACAGTGATAACAAAAAATATAATGAATTTTGACAGAAACAAAGCTCTACAGGTGCTTTCAGAATTTAAGCTATTTAAAAAAAAAATCCTACTGTATTCTTATGAATACATCTACTAAAATGTCATCTCAGGAATTAATTTCTAAAATAAAATATCCTAGAGATAAAGGTGTTCTCCTTTAAAAGTGAGAAGTAGAAGTTTTGGAAGTTGCTAAAATCAACAAGTTGTTGGGTCAAGAAAATCACTGTGCAGTCAGACTTTAGAGATGTAGAGGAAGGAAATGGGAGATATTTTAAGAAACATTTTCAGAAGGTCAGTAAATTTCCTGCAAGACTGATGGTTACTTGTTTCTTTTTTTTTTTTCAATTGACAACACTTAAATTAATTAAATTATCCAAGTCTGAAAAAATGAGAAGATGCTGGAACTGGAGCTAGATAAATTATTTGAATCACAGTGTTGGGTTTTAACGAGAGATAAATTAATCCAGCACACCTAAAGGCTCACTGATGCAGGACCTGACACGACAGAGGTGGATGGAGGGACCCGCCTGTGAAACAGAATCTGCTCCTTCTGGAGGTGCTCTAATCTTACATTTAAATCAGCCATGAAATATCATCCCAAGGCTGAGGTGAGCACAGGGATGAGGCATGAACTGAGATCCCAGCACACCTACAACTCAGATTTATTCTTATGCAGGTTGAGTGATCGTTCACCTACACCAATTTTATTTCTGGATGTACTCACAGAGATGTGTTTGAGCCAAAAGGCAGCGTAGGCACAAAAAATGTGGAACAGATTTAAACAGATCACAAACAAAGTAGAAATCTCTTAGCCATTTGAAAGAAGATGTTCCCAAATACAAAAACATGGCTGTAAGGTGAAGAAGGAGCAGTTTAGTTAGGAAAGCAATTAGAAACTGAATTTGACAGTGTGACGGATTTGATGATCCAGAAGATCCTCTTTGGTTTTGTTGCCTATGAAAATTGTCTCAGATGAAATGTAGTAACTATCTGATATCATTGTGGAGATTGGTGCTTGCATTAATAGAAATAGAAATGTTTTGTGCAATATTTGTACTTAGAAATTCCACATCAATGTGAGAGGTGCTGTGGGGTCTTCCATGGTTGGTTTGCTACAGATATAAACCAACAAAACACATAATATAGGCAAAATCCAACACAAAATCTGGGCATCTCTGCCCCTACATTATCTGCACTGATTCATGGGGAACTGCCTGTAAACTCAGAATTATCCAGATTCAGTGTGTTTTCTTGCCTAAGGGTTACTAGTTATGGTACTTCTCAGATCAGTGGAGGTGCTAGAAATGCTTAAGGGCTTTATTATACTGGTGTTAATTGCTAAACTGAAACCCAAATTTGAACTCTGAAGTGTTTTCCTAATGTATTGTGCCACCACAAATCTGGACAGGGAGACTGCTGTCAGCTGAAATAAATAAATGTGCAGTGGAAAAGCAAGAGGCTGATGCAGTTACAAAGTGTGCCTCTAGTTTAAATCCCACCCTATGGCCTGCATGGGTGGCAATTGCTGTCAATTCTGAAATGCAGATGAGCATTTCCTTCCCTGCAGGTGCACAGGGAGTGGGGAATTCAGAGCACCTGTGGGTAGCTCCTGATGGCAAATATCTTGCTGCTTTGCTTTGTACCTCCACCTTTCTGCTAAGTCTTTTTAGGTTTTAAACACCTGTTGACACTTTTTAGGGTTTAGGAAGTCAACCCATGGCTTGATTTGATAACACAGAGTGAGTGTTTCAGAATCTGGTTTTGAATGGCTTTTTCACCGTGCTCTGCTTTTCTGTTTAAACAAGGAGCTGGAATTTGATTGTTCACCTATTTTAGAAAATTTTGAAATGGTTTTACCTTACAAGAAGGTTGGAGAGAGACTTTTGGCAACAGTCAAAAGTAGTGATAGGACAAGGGGGAATGGCCTTATGCTGAAGGAAGGCAGGGTTAGGTGGGATATTAGGAAGAAATTCTTCCCTGTGAATGTGGGGAGAGCTGGCACAGAGAAGCTGTGGCTGCCTCTGGATCCCTGGGAGTGTCCAAGGCCTTGGAGCAACCTGGGATGCTGGAAGGGTGTCCCTGCCCATTGCAGGGGGTGGAATGGGGTGATTTTAAGGTCCCTTCCAGCCCAAACCATTCCATGTTTCTCTGATACTTCTATGATATCTGCACTGAACCTGTGGCTGAGCTCAGTGCTCTTTGTGTGCAGCTTTAGCCCTGCCTGGGTGGACTTTACAGGGAAGCAGAGTGACATTAAACATTTAGTTTTCATATTCTGGCTTCCTTTGCATCTGACCACCACCTAACTCAAAGGCTCCTTACTGGAGTCTTAAAATCAGAACAATGGAATGCAATAAAACAGTATAAGAAAAGCTAGAGTTTAATGATAATAATAGTTTTTTAAGGTTCACTCTCACTGTTAGTCATTACTTTGTTCTGTGACATTTTTTCACATATGAATAGGATGTCTTGGAAGTTATCTGAAGTGTGCCAGATTTGGGAGACTTCAGAAACACTTCTGTGAGAGTTATAGGTAAACTCAAATAAAACCACTAAGATGCCCAAATCTCTTCTGTGGGAGCTGTTTATACCTGAAATGGTGCAGCATCCTCATTTCAGCAGGGCTTCACTTTGGTTCCTCACTGCAGCAGGATCAGCTAAGCTGTGCATGTCTGTTTAACTCATTATTTGTATTGTTGTACAGAGTTGGCTTTACTCACACGGTGTTGGCTTTGAAAGCAAAAATCCAGCCCAGTATCACCGAGTTCCCGTGTGTGGCTTAAGGAATTACACATTCTGCCTTTTGAGAGTGTAAAATTATAGTTGTGTAAAATCACCTAGCAGTTCTTTATCCCGAGTTGCATTTTATTACCAATTTCAGATATAGCCATGAGGTAACAGCTAAAAAGGTCACAGTGCAAATACATGTGCAGAATTTAAACGAGGACTTATTCTTTCTCCAATAAACACACACCGGATGCAAAGGAGGAATTGGAACGTTTTCAGAAGGCAGCTCGGGCCAATCCAGCTCTCATCAGGGACCATTTCAAAGATTAGTTTCTGATGTCCATACAAGCATATTGTGTGAGCCTGTTTTTAGATAATGTGCTGTTCCTGTGCTCTGCCATCCCCTCCGAAAGCGTTCCGGCTGCACAGGTCTGATTGCTGGATTTTGTAGCGTCCTGTGAGAGCTGCAAAAACCTCGGCAGCCCAAGCGGACTGGCTGCCTCTGTAAAGTGAGCCTGTAAAGCTTGATTTCCTTCTGGGAAAGAAAACATATCTGCATGTTGCCCAGATTTCCAATGACCTGCCCCAGGACTAAACAAAGATTCAGTGGAAGAGGGAAAGGGAAACGTTCCCAGCAATGAAACCTCAGGTGATCTGGTTTCTATTCTCAGCTCCGACACTCACTTTTTTTTGTCAGCCTTGATAAGTGATTTAGCTGTGCCTTTCCCCTCGTCTTCAGAATAGGGATAACAGGAGCATTGTAAAGCCAAAATCAATATTGCTGGCGAAACGCTGAGGGGTCACACTTGCACAAAGGCCCACACAAGTGTGGATGTGCTGTTTAAGACATGAAAGACTGGGCAGCTAAACCCTCCACTGGGATCTGGTGTCCTTAACCCAGATCCAGAGGGTGGGGGCAGAGAACAACCATCAGCATGTGAGATTTGCTTTAACAAAGCATGTAGAGCCCTTTTAGGGGAGTCTTAGTAGACAAGGATAGGGGAGAAGGTCTCCCCACCCTGATAGGACTCATAATCTTCCTGGCCAGTGAGTGGACATGGCAAAGGCTTTTCCCAAAGGGTCTTGGCACAATATGGTTTTCTCAATAAGTATTAACAAGAATTAGCTGGAAGAGAGGTGAGAAAAATCCCACTTTTCTCCCCCTCCTCTTTTTGTGTTCGGTAGCTTGGGAACGTTTGGCTGAGTCTGCTGGTGTTGTAGAGATGTTGCAGGAAACCCTCAGAGCTTCATGTTCATAGAATTACAGAATTGTTTGAGTTGGAAAAGCCCTGTAAGATTGAGTCCAACTCTTTCCCCAGCACTGCCAATGCCACCACTGACATGTGTCCCCAAGTGCCACATCTGCATGTCTTTAAACCCCTCCAAGAATGGGAACTCCACCACTGCCCTGGGCAGCTGTGCCAGGACTTGACAACCTTTCTGGTGAAAAAAAAAAAAAATCCCTAATATCCAATCTAAACCTCTCCTTGTTGAAGCCCTTTAGTCCTGTCCTAGAGCTTGTTACTTGATGGGGGAGTTCAGCTTTTACAGCAGCTTAAATGATCCAGTGGCAACATGTTGGTCCTGGGCCTTTTCCATCAGATCCATGGACAACTAAAGGTTCCTGAGGGAATGTTTCAAAGACTGAGACTTTAGAGTAGAAAATAATGGAATTTTAATTGGAAGGGACCCGCAGTTATAATCTGGTTCAACTGCCTGACCACTTTAGGGCTGACCAAGAGTTAAACCATATTTTTAAGTGCTTTATCCAAATACCTCTTAAACACAGACCAGCACTGAACATCTTTAAGATCCTTCCCAAACTTTCTTTAGGTTTGACCTAGAGGTTAATTTCCAAAAGCCCAAACCTGTGGCTCTGTGAATCTCTGTTGTATAAGCTGTCTGTTCGAGTTCCTCAAAGCTGAGTGACTGCTTTATTGGGACGAGGTGTCAGTCCTGATTACATTTGCATGTTGGTTTAAACATAACACTACATGCCAGAGCTTCCTAACTGGATGTGATGCAGCATCAAAGTGATGTTTCATGCTCTGGGAACTTTAAAAAGTCATTGAAGGGAGAAAAGAGAGATGCCTATGGGAGAAATGACAGAAATTTGGGCTTGATTCTCCACTTATCAAGGTAAATAGTAAAACATATGTTGACTGAGTTGGAAGCAAGATGGGCTCACAATGACTCTGACAAGGTGGGTGGTGCCTTAGGATTTGTCACTCCTAAACTTCTGAGGACTGGGATGTCCTTCTACTGTTTTTTAGAATTGCCCGTTTCTTGTAAATACATAGTAGAATAATAACTCCTGGTGTTTTATTTATAAAAATGCTGGTGGAGGTATTTATTATAAATGAAATTAATTTTGAATTAGCCTCCTTTTCTGCTCAGGAATGATTTTTGCAAACAATGTTCTGTTCTTATTATTCACTGTATAGCAGGGAAGGACACAGCTTATGTCTCCTCTATCTCCCCTTGCCACTGTTTCTTCAAATCCTTCCAAGCAAGGACAGAATGCTTGGAAGAAATTTCTCTGATATTCTTGAATCCACCTTATTTTCTCCAGATTGCTTTTCTGAAGGCCTGGAAGAGTCTGTGAAATTTATGGAGTGGTGGTAGCACAGGCTGGGTGAAGGTCTACTGCTGCATATATATATTATTTCTCAAAACATCTTGGATTGTTCTGCCACAAAATGGGCACCCTACACCTTCATTCTCAATCTCTAATGTGCAATAAACCCTTCAGATTTTCTATGAGCCTTGTGAATGCGGAGCTTGTAAACTATCCAACATTTTACCTTATAGAAAACCATGGACAATTACATGTTCCCTGTGTTAGAGTTGAGTGGACTGCAGTAGATATGGTCTGGGGACATGGGAGAATACAAAATACCAGTATCTGATGGTGTGAAAACAGTCTAACTAAAATTTGTCAAATGCCATGACAAAAAGTGGATCCAGGCAACCAGGGCAGGCCAGCTGTGGAGAAGGAGAAGGTTCAGAGAGGGAAAGACTCCAGCAGACAGTCACTTTCATTAATTGTAGGTTATTTAATTCCTGATTTTATTTTTCCTTTTTTTTTTTTAAACCTTTTTTTTTTTTTTTCCAGCATGTGCTTACTGTATTTAATTAGTAGACACTGTTTCCAAGATTCAAGGTAAATGTTTGACTTAATAAAACCCTATTTTTCTTCTCTACTCTGGCAAAAGTAGCACTTACTGTTTGAATTCATGCTTGGATTCAACTATAAATCAAATTCAGGAATCAGTCTCTGCTATACCCCCCAGATTTTTTAATCAGAACAAATGTTTTCATACTCTCTGTTGTAAATACCATGATTGGCTTTATGTTTTGCTACAGGGGCCAAATTCTGGCTCATCATTACTGTGTCCATTAGATCATAATTTTGGAAACCACATTTATTAACACTGAGAATAAGAGTCAAACCATAGGAGCACCCCTGAAATCAGCACTGGACTGAAAAGTTTGTGCAAAGAGGAAATTAAAGTGAAAGCTTTATATCCAGGTTTGGGTCAGAAGTTCGTGGTTGCCTCATTCTGGCAGATCAGCAGCATCCTTCAAGAATGAAAGAGATCACTGGAGTGCGAGTCGAAAACATGAGCTGTCCCGTTGGATTTCTGTGCGAGACGACTGAAGTGCTGTCAGGGACTCAGAGAGAGGATGGGGTTTGGAGAGGGAGGAAGAGAGTGGACTAGGCTACAAGATCCCTGTGAAAAGTGTGTTTATATCACTACAGGCTCTCCTCTGTCTTTGGGGGATTCTTGATATCAAAGACACCGCTGGTGGCCGCGGACTTTCGGTCCACCAAGAGCTGAGGCTAATCCATAACTAATGAGAGACCAAGGAGTTGGAGATATTCCAGAAGTTGCTGTGTGTGGACGCAGGGAAATGCAGGCACGTCCTAGAGAAGGACAACGTGCCAGCAAAGGGTGCCCTTGGATGGCTCATGGATCCTCATTCCTAGGAGCAGCACTCACGGTAAGATCCGTGTGCTGCGTGTGCCGCTGCCTGCTCCTCCACGGTCTGAAACATCACAGCGTGGAATCACCAGGCTTGGAAAAAACCTCCAGGATCACCAAATCCAACCTTCAGCTGAACCCCCCCACGCCCACTAAACCACATCCCAAACTGCCACATCCACTCCTTTCCTGAACACTTCCAGGAACGCCGACTCCACCGCTTCCCTGGGCAGCCTGTGCCGGCGCTTAACTCCTCTTTCACTGAAAAAGTTTCTTCCTCATGTCCAACCTGAGCCTCTCCTGGTGCAGCTTGAGGTCATTTCACCTCGTTCTGTCGCTGGTTGCACGGGAGGAGAGGCCAATCCCCACCTTGCCCCAACCTCCAACATCCCGCGGCGTACAATCCCACGCGTGGGATTTGTGTGCATGCATAAACACACACTCGATGTTTTTCTCCATTCTCATCACATGTTTCATTCAATAGACTTATTAATCAACCATAAGAAATGAGTTAAGATGTTGAAACAGTCATGGCCTTTGTTCTGTGTCAGTTTTGTTGGCTTAGCTGACATATAGCTACAAGGCATGACGGATCAAAGTAATTAAAGTTCCAATCATTTACCTTTCTATGTTCAGTGTCAAGACAGCTCGCCTTCACCCCGGGTTCAGAGCATTTTCATATTTTTTTTTACATGTTAGAGCTGTGCCATTTGCCTTGTTGTACTTAAGCATTTGACAGCATTTCCATTATAAAGTTTATATACGAAGGCTTGAGATTCCCTCTGGATTCCAACTTTGCACATAAAATTGCAGACCAAAGGCAATCCAAAACCAATCTGGTAGCTTGGGGATTTTTTTTTGTTTGTTTCTTTTTTGTTTGTTTGATTTTTGTTCTTCATTGTTCATTTACTTTAAGGTAACTTATGTTTTTTGCCACTGAAGAACAAAAAAAAATTGCCTTTTCTGTTTCACTTAGTTTCAAGGAATATTTTCGTGTTTAGGAAACTTTAATGGAACTTATTTTTGTTCCTGTCATGAAATATGGTAGTCGATTTACTCCTCCATCATACACATTAACTGATGGTAACTAAGAAATCACACACATGTCAGATGCAAAAATAAAAATATTTCCAGTTAAAAAAAGATTATTTTTTTTTACAACAATTGCACCAGAAATATGGATAATGAGGAAATATGGTGCTGGACACATTCCAGTCAGACGTGTCGAACAGGGATTTGACACCATGCACTGATTCCATCCCTCCACCTGTGAGAGCCACCCTTCAGGCAATTTCAGGCTTGAAATCCTTTGCAGAAAGTAATAATTCTCACATTTAAAGTGTACCTTGGACTGCAGAGTCAGTGTTTGAGTTGTGCATTTTCCTAAATATATACTTTTTAAGGTTAATTTTTATAGGAAGTCTCTTCAAGATGAAGTTTAAATGGTGGACAATGGATTTCTCACAACTAATTTAATGCCGTGCTGCAGTCAGCACAACTGGTTCAAGACCCCTCTCTTCCATCATTTGAAGCTCTGGAACATTAAACACTGTCTTGTGTTGTAGTTTGAATATGACATTACTTAAGTAGCAGTGAATATCTCTGCAACATATCTGCTCAACAAAGGGAGCTCACATTTGGATGTTGCCTGAAATGCTAATATTTTACAGAGAATTATATATAAAGCTCTTCATTAGCCAGCTATTTTTTCCTTTGTGCAACATTTTTAAAAAATTTTGATTCTAAACTCCAGTTCAGCAACTAAACCAGTGATTTTATTTGAAGAGAAGCACTAAAAAGCTGGCTTTAAAAACATTTAACTCTGGTTTTGCATTTTAAAAGTATGCTAATATCATGAAGGAACAAATTGCTAGAATATTTTTATGAAATCAGATTTCTTTTTCTCAAAGTTTACAAAGTTGGATATAAATAAGAAGAAATCAATTAATTCTTTTGAGCTAATTTGCAGGTTTGAGTAAAATTCCGTGTCCCATGGGAGGCAATAGGAGTCCTTTTGTTTTGATTTAAATGCTGTCCAGATACAATCTGAATTTGGCACATCTTTACTACATGTTCTAGTGCAGAAACTTGTCTTGTAGACCTATACAATTTCTTCCAATTTTTCTTTTACAGTGGTGTGCATTTTTTGAGTGCAGTATTGTGGTGTGCATGTACATGTATTTCAAACCAGTTTGATATTTGAATGCATTATTACTGTTAGGGCAGCCTATCATTACTCAGTAAAATAGGCAGTTAATTTGGTGTAAAATAGAGGAAGTAAAACCCCCACATGAGCCCTTGATGCAAGCTTCCTACCCAGTGAGTAATAGCAGAGCAACCTGGTAGCAAGATAGGTGTTTTGCATTTAAATAGCCTCTAGTAAGGACATAAATAATATGGATACTTTTGTTATGCACAAACAGAGCTGGGATTAAAAGTGATCTTTGTGGCCTGCTCTGATTTTCATTTCCTGTCATTGTGGAAAGTTAATCCAGATGATAACTTCACTTAGATCTTTGCTAATAGATAATTCCAGGATCACTGAGGTTGGAAAAGCCCTCCAAGACCACTGAGTCCAACCTCTGTCCCATCCTTATCTTCTCCCCAGCCCAGAACTGTGATTGCCATGTCCAGGAATTCCTTGGACACCTCCCTGGTCAGCCCCTTCCAAGACCATCCTTTCCATGGAGAAATCTCTCCTGATGTTCAACCTAAACCTCACCTGCCGCAGTTTGAGGCCATTTCTCTCATCCTGTCCCTGTTCCCTGGCTGCCCCCTCCTGTCAGGGAGTTGTGGAGGTCCTCCTTGAACCTCCTTTTCTCCAGCTCCTTCAGCTGCTCCTCATGGGACTGGATCCAGACCCTTCTCCACCTTCGGAAGCAACACATTCCTCATATCGCACACTGCTGATCACTGACAGCAGCCGGGCATTTTTATCCTGAAAAACACAAGTGAATGGATCAATAGGAAATATTTGGATTTATCCAAATTGTACAACAACTGTACAACTGAGTGATGAGGCAAAAGGACCTGTGAATGTCAGACTAAAAGGGAAAGTCAAGGAAATGTCAGCTCTGCTCCTGCTGTGACCCTGGCCTGCTGCCTGCCCTTGAGCAAGTTCCATCAGGAGTCAGTCTCGGTGGGATCACACGCTGCAAGACTTGGCTTCCTTGGAGAAGTGTTTTAAGATTGACAAATGAAAACCTACTACATAATGCACTATCAAATGTGATTATTATTGAGTTACCAGTTACCGTTATTGAGTTATTAACTTGGCAAAAATGTGTCTAGAGCAGAGAGGGCAGCCAGATAAAAGCAAATGCTGATAAAGTTTCTGTTCTTCCCTCTCTGTAGACATGGGATGGTGGAGGAAAGAAAATATTCATGTGTTGTCTGAGGCCAGCAGGGAAATAGAAATGCTTTTCAAAAAGAAAAAAAAAAAAACCTAAAAAAACAAATGCAAGCAAAAAATTCCTAATATTTTATATTAATCTAAGAACTCCTGAACTCCATTTAGACAGGTATATGCTTTCTTGGGACAGATGACTTAATTTAAATTAATGTTATATGATCTATAAAAATATTGTTTCAAGTCTCTTGGCGTTTTCAAATGAAAATTGAACTTTCTAAGTTCACTCTCCATAACATAATAAACCTATTTTTAGTGTCAAGAATGTCTAGGAAAGAATGTTTTATCCACCTGTAAGAAAGTTTGATATTCAAACCTTGAAGAAAATCGTGCAAAATATTCTATATGGCACCAGTGAGCTCCAGTAAAATATAAACATTGCTAAGAATTATTTGGTGATTTTGAAGACAGGAAAGCTAGAAAATGAAAAGAGCAGAAGTAAATATCTGCTACTAATCATTGAGGCTGAAAAATATGTCTTCATAAGTAATAAAAACTTTGTAACTGTGATATTCTTTCATTTTTGATGAAAACAATGACTAAAAGAAAGTTGATAACTTTAGAGTAAGAGCATGTAGACCTGTTCCTTTTGAAAATGATGCAAAGCTGTCTTGAAAGACAGAAATGGTTTCATAAATGGTGCTGTAAGTGATGCTGTGAGTTGCTTTCTTTTTATTCCAAGCGTTGTTTGTGGCTCTAGTCTATCCTACATGAGTGAGGAGTGATTCACATATGTTGAGTGTTTTTATTAAGAATTTGTTTTGATTAGGGCTGCAGTTGGTTCCTCAAGCTGACTGCCTGCATAAAGAAACAGCATTAACTGTAGGGATCGAATTGATTAGTGAACATTCCTGTCTGGTAGCATAAGGAAAGACATCAAGGAGGTGGAAAAGAAAGACGTGGATCAGCAATCAAAGAGGAGACAGCAAAAGAGAGGTCACTTAATCCACCCCTGCCTCCAGGTAAGATCAACGGTACCTATGTCGGTCTCAGCAGATGTTTGCTTAATTCTTTTTAAATGCCTGCAGAAACAGAGATTTCTGAATGTCCTTGCAATGTTATTTCAGTTGGGAACTGTCCTCACAATCCAGAAGTTTTCCCTGATTCCTTATTTTGCCTTTCTTTTTTTCTGTAATTTTGTTTTCTCTTATATTCCTAAGAAGTATCAAGAAGTCACTCCAGTGGCATCACAGATACCTTTCATCATTTCTGAAAGCTGCTACCACATCTTCTGGGTGAAACAGTTCCACTCCCTGCCATTCATTTCTTTTTCCACTAAGAGGGACCACAGAAGCTCTACAGAGCAACATTTCTTCCTCCTTGTAGAGATTCAGAAAATTCAGGTTTATCCCTCATTCAGATTCTAAATGAAGCTCCAAGAGATCCCATGAAATCACATTCTCACCTTTATCCGAAGAGATTACCTATGATTGTGTACTGGTTATGGTTAATACTGGTTAATTTGCAATTTTGAGGATAAAACTGGTTTCAGAATCTCTGCCCAGAGAAGCTGTGGATGTCCCATCCCTGGAAGCGTCCAAGGCCAGGCTGGACAGGGCTTGGAGCAGCCTGGGGTGGTGGAAAGTGTCCTCCTCCTTGGCAGGGAGTGGAATGAGATTGTCTGTGGGGTCTCTTTGAACCCAAACCAGCCTGGAATTCTGTGATTCTATGAAATAGTTTCAGTGGTAGACAGGAGTTGGGTTACACTTCAGAGATTTGTATTTTTTTTCATTTATCTATATATATATATATACAACCACTATGAAGTTTAGCTAAATGTCCTTGTCAGTGACTATTTTATACCAAACTGCAGAAAATTGCAGCCAAAATTGACAGAGTGGAACATTGCACTCAACTCAGTTGCCACAAACTGAAGTTCATCTTCAGGAATTACCTTCATCTTACACCAATATTAGCCTATTTCATTAATTAAAGATGAAAGCCAATGTTTCTTGGCACAACCATTTTTCTACCATCTAAACAAATAACTTTAGGTATCAAACTCCTTGCTTTGTTTCTCACATCCAATTTAAAAATTAGTATGTCAAGGCATTCCACGCCACTTTCCAGGCCTCACTGTTTTTTTTCCTTAGTTGTACTTTAAATATTCAGCTGCACATGTGACCACATGAAAATATTAATTACTAAAAATGTCTGTACATTGCCAAAGGTGGAACTAATCCTGTGTGTCACACAATGTACAGATAATAAAGGTTAAAATTGCACTTAAAAAAAAGCAAATGTTCTTCAAGGTGAAATACTTCTGCAAACCTATAGCATGTTTCACAGACAAGTGAAAGTAATTTGGAATAATTTCACCCAAACTGCTGCAAGAGATTACTAATTATCTTTAGTTTACAGGTTCCTTTATGAAGGGGACAGTCCTATCAAATTACACAAAGTTTGCTACCAGGAGATGCCAAACTTCTCCAGGATAGAAATCTCTTACTTACAGGACATCACCCCACATATTATTTCCTAAACAATCCATAAATAATTCTCTTGTGAAGATTTATGGGCAAAATTGACCCTGGTGGAAATTTCAGCTGTGGAAAAATCTCCTGCAAGAAAACCTGTGGCGGTTTTTGGGAGGAGAGAATATTTCCTCAGGAGGGCTCAGCAGGAAAGCTGAAGGCTGTGCTCAGGTGTAGGATGACCAGGAAGAATTCAGCTGGCAGATTCCCACTGCTCCAGCTCCCAGGGGATTCACTAACCCCTCCATGACCCCTGCATTCATGGGATATACGACAGCAGGAACAGAAATCTCAGCTGCCCCATCCTCAGACGTTCTCCTGGGACACAATAGATCTTCCTCATGGAGACAGGACCCATTTTCAGGTCATTGCACCAATCCCAAAGTTGGCTTTTATTTTTTATTTTTTTTTCCCCCTGCATTATCAGATTTTAATTAAGGCATAAATAAGACTCTTCTCTTTTCCAGAATGGCTGTTTTTATTGGGTATTTAAAGCTTTATTTACACAGCTACATTTCTGACCTGTACCTCAGCCCTAGACCTGGAGGACAATCAAATTGATTTTCAGCTAATTGCTTCTATTTCATTTGTGGAGTTTCACTTCTAAAATGTCATAGAGTTCTGCTATTTTTCTCATTTTTTATTTATTTAGAGAATTTACATAAAAAGTAACCAATTCTTTATTCTTTAAAATTACTAAATTTTGCCTTCAGGATTAATGAAAAAATATAAGCTTATATTCAATTTATTTGGAATTAGTCTCTTGCCATCCTTGACAGAAACTCTGATGCTTTAATAATTTTCCCCCTGAAAATACACACCTACACTTTCTTTTTCAAATGCCATTTTATTTTGGGACATAGCTTCCCTTGAATTACATTATTTATTGGAATACAATATATTCCTTAAGAAAAGAAAAATAATCTGAATAATTTTCTTAGAGGAGTGATTACAGATTTCATTTTTAACAACAAAAGTACTGTTATAACACAATTAAGAAGGGTAAATATCCATAACACCTAGTGATGTATGCTTTATATGTAGCAGATGCAATATATTGCTTTTGTCCTGCTACAGGTTAGGCCATTTCTGGTGAACTCACATTTCAGGAATTCTGAATTCAGAAAACTTTCATTTCAAGGAATGATTCCCATTCCTTCATCTCTATCAGCTTTTTGCCTGGTTTTCTTGAAATTATAAGGTAAAATATCTCTGAATTTTCTTCCTCATTAAAAAAAAAATTCTTATATTAGTATAACACATATTTATGATTTTTACATTTTCAGGGTTTTTTGAGAAAAAAAAAATATTTTCAGTTCTTTAAAAAATAGATGGAAAACTGTATTTATTTGGTAATATTGCCCTTTCTGTTGCTGTTTTCTTTTTCCCACTACCATCCTACTTATTTCCACTTAATTTTAGTCAAGTGCATAACACAGAACAGAGGGGAGAAGAAATATTTTTGGCTGAAGATATTGGAGTAAATCACAGCTCTTGTGAGAAAATGTCATGAGTATCTACGTAGAACAGACAGAACTTAGATTTTATGAGAGAGAGATAGGGAGAAAAGTGCAAGGACTCAATTTATCTGCATCAGAATGATAAAGAACTGGCTGAACCCTTCTGGTATTGAAATCTAAGCTTTTGGAGAGAGTATTCTTAATTTTTTAAGATAGTGTTTTGGTCACTAAACCATTTATTAGTCTAATTTAGAAGGAGCCATTGCAGAGATAGCTTGACCTATGCTGTACAGGCTATAGGGTTCCCTAAATTAATTCCCACTCAAAAAAATTGTATATTTTTAAAAACATAATTTTAATTTGAACATGTGTTGATGGTAAACCCGCAACTCTGGTAAGCTGCCACAAAAAATGTTGTTCCTTTGACTTTTAAAAAAACACATATATTTTTACCTTAGCCACATAAAACGAATGTAATTATTTTTCTTTGTTTACCTACATTACCCAAATATTTTCAGTCTTCTGTAACTATAATTAATTAAAAATAAAACAAATGATAGTTGTGTAAGGAGCATTCAGGGCATGTTTTTATGAGCACTGTACCAAGGGTGGTGTTTGCCAGAGTAGTTTACTAATAGTTTGCAACTTAATGCTTATGAAACTCTGTGAAGTTGGGAAATCCAAATTCTTATCTCCTGTAACCAATTCAGTTTGGGTCAACATTAAAACCATTCCACTCACTTAAAAACTGGTAAAGCATAATCTTCAGGAACTGGGAAATTAGGATTTGTTTGTCTCAGTCCTACCTTGGCTTCTCTTATTGCCTTTTAATGTGGGATAGAGGCATATTTTTCCCCCCCACCAAATGGTGGGAATGGGAATATTTAGCATACATTTCCTTTAGGTGCCTGGAATATATTCATTTGAAGATTGTGCCCATTCAATCCTTCATTTCCACTTGGACAGATTGGTAACTTTTTGTGGAACTAGCTCCACTTTTCCTTTTAATTTTTCCCCCCAAAGGGCAGAGGATAAGGGCTGTGAGCCCTCCAGTGCTCTGCAAAGGTGTTTGAGCGTTCTCAGGAGCTAGAATGAAGCTCTGGGAGCTGAGGGAACAGAAGAGACACTATCACCATCCCAGAAACCTCACTAAGCTGGATAATTTGTCCATCACGAGACAAGTCCGACTTAGGGAGAGGATTAGTGGGGCTAATGCTGCAGACACAGCTCGCTGACACATCTCCTGTGGAATCACTGCGTTGTTTTTCCCCTCCCTGCAGCAAGGTGCTGGAGTGGTCCAGCTCTGCCCGTGCTGTCCCTACAGAGCTTCCACTGCTCTGCACCAGATCCTACAAGAACTGGACCTTTCCTAAAAAACACCCACAGAGAAGCAAATGCCACCCCCCTCCCTACTGTTTCAGGGTGGATAACAGTGAGTACCAGGCTGATTTCTTATCTGTTTCCTTAATGATTTTCCTTGGAAAAGGAGATTTTTTCCATTGTGGTATCTCACCTGAAAGCAGGTTGCCTACTCCATTTATTTGCCTGAACTACACATGCTGCAGCTGGAATGCTCTTCTTCCTCAGGAAGAATCCTAATTTTTATGTCAGTGGCTTTTGTCTTCTTATACCCAGGCTAACCCTGGAATTCCGTTCTCCTTATCAGTTTTCCAGCAGTGTGTCCACCAAACAGTAGCTCAAAATCTCCTTTTTTTTCCACACCAGGCAGAAAACCCCTAGGTGTAAGAGAATCCACGTGTTTGCCTGATGTGGAGGACTCGTACTTTCCAGAAAGACCTTGAGTTAACAGCATGCTCTACATAACCACTCATCCTCATTTTTTATGAGTCTTTGTTCCCTGAATTTGCCACGGGCATTCTGGTGCTTCAACTTTATCTCTGAGAGTGTGTTCTTCTGCTGGCAGGTTTGAAAAAAAAAAATAAATAAATCCAAACCAAGCACCAACAGCCCACAAACCAAAAGCAAACTCCTCCAATGTGTGTGTCCCTTCAGCTGTTTTAACACAAGTGTGTGAATTACATTTTAATGTTCATTAAGAGTTCTGCCGGTTCCTGGTCTGTGGTATCTTTTTAGATTAAATATTATTTGCTCATTTAATTAATATGCTACTGCGTACTCTGAACTTTTTAACTAAAAAGCATTAGCAAATGTGTTGGCTTTTCTCTGCTTCCTGGATGCTACAAATGCTCACAGTTTTCTCCTCAGATTTTTCTTGCATGTTTTTGCCTCTCTTTGAAGTGAGTGGAATGGTTTTAATGTTGACCCAAACTGAATTGGTTACAGGAGATAAGAAAAACATTTTAATATAAATAGTGCATAGACAGAGATGATAAAGACAATTTCAGGCATATAGAAAAGGCAGACAAGGAAACTGAAATCAAGCAATTTCTGCATGAGTCTGGTAGATGACTGATTTCACACGCTTTTCAGCAGAGGAATGTGGATGTTCATGAAAACTTGATCAAGAGCCATATCCAAAAGAGCATTTGCATATCTGAAATAGAGTGTACAAAGATTTTAAAGGCCTACATCCAAGATTGTCATCCAAAACTGCCTTTGTTCAGACACACTTAAGCTTGGAAGCACTGCTGAACTTGGGGGAAAGGGAATTCTCTGTGAGAAGCTGCTGACCTGGTCCTGGCCAGCTGTAGGGACCATGTCCCACGGGAACATCTGTGCCTGGCACTTGTCACACACAGCAGCTCCTAATTGCTTCCACAAGAGAAAATCATTTGAGAAATGAGACAGCGAGCGTGCTGCACCCCACCTGAACTGCAGCCACTGCTGAGGAAGAGTGGAAATGTGGTTTTATATTATAACTTCTATGAATTAACGCTTTAAGAGGCTGCACTCAGCAATTATTGATGAGCAGGAGCAAGGAAAGCAGGCTGCAGAAGCTGAGGGGTTTGAGTGAAACCAGCTCAAAGGAAATAAGTGCTCTGTTGTCTGAGGAAGCAGTGGAGCGAGGAGGTTGTGTTCAATAAAACATTGGGTGCTGAGGATGGGATGCACAGAATTAAAGTAGTAAAGGATTCAGATTAGATGGGAATTAACTGCTGTTAGGAGTGCAAGGTTTTAAAGTTATATAGAAACTGCCTGGTCGCAACTGACGGAGTCTAGAAGTTGATTTTCAGCCTTATTAATCATCTCATTGGTGGTTTGGATGAGGACTAGGTGGGATGGAGCTGGGATTTGTGACTGATCGTGGGTTAATGGAAACAGAAAACCACAGTGGGGTTTTTTTCTGGAAATTATCTAACTTTTTCCAGGTTTTTGACCTTAAGGAAGCTCACAAATCACACAGATCCAAAGCCATCATTCATTTGGCTTCATCCTGTGCTGGGCTGCCCCTGGATCCTACAGACCCAAAATATTCCAGTGTGCCTTTCCCCATGGAAAGAGAAATTCAATCGCTGATTTTCCACGTGGCTTCTCCAGGCCATCCAGGATGCTGTTTATTTCCAGCAGATGAAGGAAGAGGGTATTTGAACAGGTCGTGATTCCAAGTTGGTTCCCACATTCCCAGTTGTACAAATTTCCCTGCAGTCAGGAGGAATTGTTCCCTGGCAGGGTGGGAGGCCCTGGCACAGGTGCCCAGAGCAGCTGTGGCCACCCCTGGATCCCTGGAAGTGTCCAAGGCCAGGCTGGGCATTCCCAACCCAAACCATTCCCAACCCAAATCATTCTGTTTTTCTGTGAATCTCTTTGTTTTGTAGTTTCTCCCACAGTTACTGTCTCAGAAGTTAACTCCTGAGAACTGGAAAGCTGAAGGGAATCCATAGCACTCTTGCAGATTTGTTTCACTTGGATTTAAACCTCATTCCTCTGCCCTACAGCCAGCACGAGGCAAGCTCTCTCTGGGATGATCATTTAAGCAGGAAAACCCCAACAATTATTTTAGGTTGGTTTGCACTGTCTGTGTAAAACCAAGGGATGAAGTTACTTTATAGTTTTTTGGTTTTACTTTTTTCATTTTTTTCTTCCATGCAATTATTTTCTTATTGATCAGGAAGGGTAAAGTTTGGGTCTAAAAAAATACTTAGTATTTGGTCAATACAGCTGCTGATTTTACTGTTCTTTTTTCCTCAAAACTGAGAATTAAAATGAAGAAGAAACTTGCATGGCGAGCTTAAAAATTCCAATCAGAGCTGTGTTTATTCCATACATGTATATGTGTGGAGTTAGATGAGGCCTCGTCTGCCATCTCACAGCTCCTGACAGCATTGCAGATTTGTTTTTTTCAGTGGAAATTCTGAAAACTTGTGAATTCTTGTATTTGTCCTTTTTTTTTTTTTTTTTTTTTTTTTGCCTCTGCTGCTAAGTCATTATTGTCTCATCTCTCACAAAACGTATCATCCAATTTCAGAAGCAGGCTTCATATCCATTTTTCCGAGGAGGGATAGACAGTTTTGATTGCATTTTGTGTTATAAACGGCAAACTGACTGTAGAAATGGCTGGACTTATTGCACTGAAAACCCCTCTATGCTGAGGGCACTGTTTGCATGAAAAGCCTTCTCTGTGTAATGTGGAAGTTTCTGCCATTGAGAACTGCACAGTAGTAGTAGTTAGGGCTTTATTACTTAGTTCTAATTTGTATTGATGGCCTAAAAAAAGTAGCATGCTTTGCAGTTCTATGAAAGAAAAGATTATAAATGGAGATTAATTATAATTTTGCTAGCTCAGTACTTGTAAAACTAAAGCAATTTATATTCTTTCTCTTAATGATCTCCATTCCTGATTGCAGTAATGTAATCTAATTGTGATTATGATAGTATCTGAATCATGTGGGCCTCTATGTGATTGGAACTACTCTTTGCATTAAAAAGTAATTTTGGAGTAATGATGAAAAGTTACTGTGGAAAATTGGCAAGTAATATATTTTACTCTGTATCTTAAGTTTCTGCTTTCATTTTTGATTATATCTTATAGCAAGGATAAGTATGATACTATATCAAGGATTTATTACATCAAAGACTTATCAATGATAACTCCGAGTATCGAGGATAAGCATGATATTATTGGAATAGCACAGATATGGTTGAGGCAAGAAATTGAGGTTTTGAGATACTGGGCTGGGGTTTGTGGAGAGGAAGGGAAGATGGAGGAGGAGGAGCCCTATCAGTATTCCTGGGAGATGAGTGTCTTCAGAGGGAAATGCTGCCAGGATTTTGGCTGACATAGCAATGTCAACGCTGATAAAAGTTAGGCACAATAAAGGTAGTCAGGTGGTTTTCTGAAGGCTTCTTTGAACTTTTAGGTCTTTGCTTACAGATGAGAGAGGCCTTCAAGAGCGTCAGAACTTTGATAAGATGGCTTTTAATTACTCCTTTATTGACTGCAAGAAGGTGGAACTAGGGAGGGAATACTCCTGTCTCTAAAGCCAGCGCAGGATTGCCTCCAGTTCCTTGTGGGCCTTATTGAATTGTCTTTCAGGAACTATTTGAATTAATTCAAGGGTTTGAGCCAAGGGTAATAAAGGGTGTTGAACTGGAGAGGTATGAAAGATCCAGTGATCTTGACATCATTTGATTTAAAGTATTTGCTGAGGAGCAGAAAGCAATGCAAGCCTTACGGCAGGCTGACTTCCAGGGAGTGCAGAGAGTGCTAAGGAATTTTTATCAGGATTTTATTATAATGTATGGTAAATCTACTGAAGAAAATTGGAATATATTTCAGAAACAGTTGGAGGACATTTGAAATTCATCCTGGTTTAAGTCTAAAGAAGGATAAAGGTAACAATGCCCAGTGTGGCTAAGTAGAGTTGTATAGTAAAGAGTAAGATAAGCAGTAAGCACAAGGTGTTGAAAAAAAAAAAGCCAAATCTGGGAAGGTGGAGCAGTTGAAAGACTACAGAAAATAAGCAGAAGCAAACTGAAAGGCTAATTAGAAAAGCAAAGAGAAAATGCTGAATGCTAACTGCAGAAAAAAAAAAAAATAGTTGAGATGATAATAATATCCTGTGAATATACTCCAGCAAACTGTAAGGAAAAATAGATCCAAAAATCAGTGTAGTGTGGACAAAGGCATGGCGGATTTGTTCAGCAGGTTTTATTTTTGTGTGTGAATACACAGAGGCAGATGGGTGGGTGGCTGGGCAGATGGAGAGCTGCTGAACAAAGGAGGAGTGTTTTCCTTTCTGTGGCAACACGTGCAGCCTCACCTGAGGAACTGACAAACACGACAGATATCGCAATATCCAACTCATAATCGTTTGACGTGGCCTGATTGGCAATAAGGGATGCACAAAAATAAATCAATCTGATTTCCAAGTGCCAACCAAAGTTTAAAGAGGGAGCTATGGGTAGCATTGCTTATGGTCATAGCCACAAAACCCATCAGGGTAGCCCAGAACTCTGCAAGAAAAGTGTGAGCAGAAGGAAGTGTGGATATATTCCAGGATATAAATATTAACTTAATCATGTAACTAATTGAGTCTGGTAACATTTGCTCCTGGGACCATATTTGGGCCAGGGTTGTGGCACCACCAGTGCCCTTTCTGACCTTAAATCTTTGGAGGTGAAGCACCAGAGGGCTCCTGGCTCGGGGTGAGCTGCAATTCCCTCCCCTGCAGCACAGCACGCAGCTCAAACAAAAATAAAAGACAAGCTGCAAATATTCCCCGTCTCTTTTTCCTTCCAGAGGGAGTTCCAGCACGTCCCTCACGAGTTAAAAATATCCCAGCTCTCTCCTGACTTCTGTTTCAAACTTGTAATTACTTCTAGCTGCTGTTTGCTTCTGCTAAAGGTTTGCATGGCACAGGTTGGGGTAACCCTACAGCCTGACTTTGTCTGGTGACAAAAAATGGTGATAACACCAATTGTTTTCTCCAGAAAGTGTCTATTTCTTTGCAGAAGTGAGTTTTTAACAGGCAGGATCATTGTGAATTCCCCCCGACGCAGTGATTTTTGCTCCCCCTGCTGTCACGACAGCAGCAGATTAACCAACCCTTTTGCCCACTCAGACGTGTGTTGATAATGTGGATGCACAGGATACTTTTGTTAAAATAACAAACACTTGCAGCAAAGGGAGGAGGGAGCCGTGTGCTATTTAAATAAAAAGCCAGCCCAGGGAATATTCCATATTTTAGACCTGTGTGCTGAGTGAAAAATCAACAAGAATTGATCAACTTGAAAGATTATTTGCTCCTCTAAAGGACTACAGCAAGCAAGAGGGAGTTACTGAAAAAATAAATAAAGGGTTACATTGCTAAAGCTCTTTGTGTCTGAGAATGCTTAAATGCAGGCTGTGGAATAACTTTGAATTCCTGTGCTGAAATTATAACTTAGACTGAACCCCTTTAAGAGGTGTTTGTTGTAATAAGATTTTTTTTTTTTTTTCCTTTCCAGTCATCAAATCTGCTTTTCTTCAAAATGAATTTATTTACCTGGTCCTGAAATGCTCATGGAGATGGCTGCAAGGCTGTGGGGTGGCCCCAGTGTGGGAGGTGCAGCCTCTGCCCCACCTGCCCACCAGGAAAGAAATTTTTTGGGGCCTGAAGCCTCGCTCTGCAAAAGGGATTTTCATTTCCTGCAGTCAACAATCCTGCCTTTAGATGCCTTTTGCTGCAAACACCTGTGTCTTTTAAAGAATGGGGCATGCACTGAATATATAGATGTTAATGATCTAAAGGCGGCTGTATTATACATAATTTATTATGTATATAAATTTATTATATATATTAATATATTTATATATGTATATTATATTAATTATATATACTATATATTAATATATATTAATAGTATAATGTTTATATATCCACTACCAAAAATATTCCATATATAATATATATTATATTATATTCAGTATATATATACTATATATACTATAATATGTATTACATATACACACTGTATAGTATATATAGATACATACACACAATAAATACTATAAATGCTATAACATATACTATTATTATATACACATTATATATATGCACTATACATAATATATAGTGTATATTATATTTGATATATAGATGCAGTAAGGCAGACATATTTTATAAGTTTATATACTAATATATATTAATGTATACTAACATATATATATGAAAACACACAAATGGAATAGATATTATGTAGTTTTATATTGTTATGTCTATCTATTTTTATATTTTTATACCTATCTGTTTATATTTATTCTCTTATGATCATATTTGTTAACACATTATTAATTATTATTAATATTATCATATTTATTATCTTTTTCAGCTGAAAATCTTTATTCTCTTTGCATCCTAATTTCCCCTGCTGGTGACTGATTTTTGCGGGTTTGTGGGGCATTGCCATGAATTATTTGCCCAGTTCAGAGCATTCCCAGGACACGGAGGACACCATCCCATTCTCCGGGGCGGAGGTGACACCAACACCTGGTGCTGTGCCCAGGAGCATCCCTGCTTCCAAGGGGTGACCCAGCCAGCCTGGCCGCCTCTGTTTCTGAAATAAAAGCAGAAGGGAGGTTCTGGGCAGGGAGCAGGAAGGTTTTTTTGTTGGGGGGAGCCGGGGAAGTTCCGCGGGCGCCCGCCGGACACTGAGCGCTTTGTGAGGGCCTGGGGCCGGCTGTCTGCCCGCTCCCTTAAGGGAACTTGACAGATCTTAAAAAAAAATCAATTTTAAGCTCACATGCCCCAGTGGGTGCCAAAGCCACTTCAGAGAGGCTGAGAGATGGCTGAGTCGACAGGATTTGACTTCCCGAGGTAGAAAGGTGACAAACTCCATCATGAGAAAGGGGCAGCTCAGGGCCTCCAAGGCCGAACCTGCTCCCAGGATCCGGGGCCCGGCGTTGTATTGAACCTATTTATCTCTTTCATGGGCCCAAGGTACCACGGGGAAAGAAAAGTTGTTCAAAAAAACGCTGGCAGAATTCAAGGGTGTAAATGATGAATTACTTTTCATCAGCTGAAAGGAAACATACTCCGGAACAATACTGAAAGGGAGCAGGAGCATCTGACCTCCTGCTTCAGAGCAGCCAATATCTTCATTCAAGAAGACAACCATGAAATTACACAGAAAATGGGATTGTCATGAACAGCCCCTTGAAATCTCAGTATACAGTCATTACTGCATGGGAAAAAGCCTTCATCCACACATCATAACTTGTAACAGACAAGGGAGGGAAAAAAAAGAAAACCCACCCTGAAAACCGGCCTTGGAGTTACCAGTAGGAATGTAGAAAATATTTGTTGATTCAAACTTTTCCCCTCCAGTCTCCCAAATCCCTGTAAACAGACATAACAACGCTCTAACCCCGGCGTAAGCCCGGCTTTCTGGCCACAGACAGCTCATTGGAGCTGTTCTGTAAATCAGAAGAAAGGAAGAGAGGAAAAGCCAGTCTATCACTTTATTTATATTATCTGTCTTTGGTGATTGATTTATCATTTAAGTGCTTTGAGAAGAGAGTCCAGAAACCGTTGTCCAATTAGTGCTGCCCTCTGAAACCATGTACTATAAATATTCGTAATTATCAGAATCGCAAAACAATCTTCATCGGAGCTCCACAGACAGGGTAACAACTGATTTTCTGGGTTTGCCTAGCAAAGTTTATATTTATCCAAATTAGGCAGAGAGTAAAAAGCAAACAAGAGGCTGCTGCTTTATATGAGAATGAAACCAATCACAGAGAATGAGCAGCCAGAAATATGGGGATAAAAATAACACATTTAACTGTTTATTTCTTGATTCTAGCAGATTTCTACATTGACTTTAATTAAGCTAGCCCTGGGCTAGTGGGCACGGAGAGGGGTGGGTTTTTTTTATTCCTCTTTTATTTTTTTAATTCCTCATTAGGCTGTTTTTTTCCTTGGCTCTTGTGGCTTTAATGACTAGTCCCATTAAATAGGTCAATGGGCTGCTTTTATTTCAAGTTTTATATAGACTCATATTCCACTGAATCTTAAACATGGAACACCCAAAGCCTTTCTAGGCAAATTCCTACATTCCTGCAGATAAAGATGCATTTCTTTCTCTTTTCCCTTCCCTCCACAGCAGCTGACCTTTCCTTGAGGGGCAGCTGGGGAAAGATCTGGAAGGCTGGTACCATTCTGGGCCAGCCACGTGCAAAAATAACTCCCAGGTAAGTGCTGGGCTGAGGTTTGGAATCTGTGAGCAGCAAGGAGGAGGAGTGGGAGCACCTGCATTCCCTTACATCACCTTCCCTGGCCTTTCCCCCTCTGGCTGGATAACATCTGGCAGGACCAGGATGGATGAAGCCAACCTGAAGAGTGCAGGGGGCTGCCTGGAGCAGGGGTGGTGCACAGAGAGACCCTCAGGACATCAGGGACATCACCCAGGGACAAGTCTCTTCTCCTGGGCCAGCCCTTAGCAGGACTCGGACCAAAGTAAAGAAAAATATGAAAGGGAATTTTTCCGAGGGTGTCAGAAAGACCTTTTACCTGGGGAAAAGAACAAGTCTTGTGGTCTGAGAATGGGGAGAGAGAAAATCCTCTGAATTAATAATTTCTTTATTCATTGTCAGGAGTGAAAACGTTTTTTAAGTGACTTTGCCTGATGTCAGTCTAGAACAAAAATTTATGCTACAGCATTGCCCACTAGATGCTCCCAGCTCTATTTCTGTGTTTCCTATGCTGTTCTGTAACCCTACAACAGGATTTTCTCTGTGTAGGTGTCTTGGAAACAGTCACTACTTCTGGGTGTTCTGGATATCGAGGAAGCTGCTGCTCTTCTGGCCAGAGGTCTCCATGGAATTCCTCCTTCTGAGACATGAGGTTGGTGCCATGGGTTTCTCTGCAGCAGGGCAGGGTTCCTCTTGAAAATATTTCACACACAAGAAAGAATCAACATTTTTGATGTCTCTAAATGCTCCCAGCCTGCCTGAGCTGCTGCATCACAACCATGTTAATCCAGCAAATGTCCTGTGCTGGAAATTGTAACTCTTCATCTTCTCCCAAGTTTTTATCAGGCCCTAGAAATGCATTTTTTTCATGCAGTCTTTTAGCAAAGTAGCCCATTCTAGCACGGAATTGTCAGCACAAAATAACAAAATAACACTAAAGTGTCAGAGAAAAACCTGGCAGAAAGGTGCTTGGGAAAATCTGTGGGCTGCATTGGTTGCCACAGGTAGAAGCACAGCACTGGTGCAGCAAATTAGGTGATTATCAGCTACTTAAAGATTCAAATTCAGACAGCCCTTCAGACACAATTTAAACCATTATTCTGAGTGTAAACTGGGCTGAAAATAATTGGATTCTCAGCTCATACCTCCTAAGCCTGTACTCAAGGCTTCTAAACCAGCCCATTTGGAGTTGTGAATCCCAGTCTGGAGGTGTCTGCCTGTCTCTGCTGCCCCGGAAAGGAGCCCGTGCAGACTTTCCTCCCCAGTCTGGAGACTTTCCTCCCCAGCCCAGTGCCTCCAGCAAGGGGAGATGGATCTTATCATCAGGCTGCAATTTGTAGAGTAATTAGGACTTTGACTGTGACAACCTTTAGCCTGTCAGCAGTCGTGGTTTAGCTCATAGTTAAAATGACAGTGGGAACTCTATTGCAGCTACTCTAAATATGCCCATATTTTAACTAGATGAGGTGATATGTGGGTTTGCAGTGATTTGTTTAGATATACAGGGGAGTGTCAAAGGACTCTTTAAACTGGGACTGAATCCATTTGATTGTCTGAAAGGTGATTTTGATTGCCTTTTCCTCCTCTAGAGCTGGATGGCGATGAGATCAGCTTTCCTGCAATGGGAAAGCAAGGAATCCCCAAGCTACAACTTAAGAGTGGACACAAACCTGTCACATGCTCTATTCCACATCAAAAGATGCCTTTTATTCAGATTTAACAAATTAGGCAGGTAGGGATAATCAAGCAATTTGACCACTGAACAATTTTTAATGCTCCAACAAACTGACCTCAAACTACACAGAAGCTGTGCAGCTGAAATTTAAACTCCTTTTATATACATAGATTTATTTTTTTTCTATCCTGCCTACATTTCAGCATACTTTTAAGGAGTTGTCATTATCCTAATTATAATTAAGCCACTTGAAATAAATTCAGAGATAGTAAACAGTGTAAAAATATCTAAATAGGGGAGCTGGTCCATTGATTTTATGGCTAAGTTATCACCTCCTGTATAAATGCTACAATTGATAAACAATACCTTTAATTCAGCAGTCAAAATGATGCTATTAACTTGGAAAACTGATGAAAAAAAATGCTAATGTGAATACCTCTGTTTCTAAGCAGAGTGACAAGAATCACTGCTCCACATGAGCCAATCCAAGGGCAGATTGAATTTTTGGCACAGAAATCAGTGGCGTAGAGGAGGAATTTTCTTCTCATTGGGAAACGTTCACTTGTTCCTCCTGGAGCAGGGAGTTTTCTATCGAAATCACAATACCTAAAGCATTAACACCAGAGGCAATTAATAGGATTTCCACGAGTGTCTGGGCCCTGGATGCCAATCGAGTTTCTAGGTGATTTTTAAATGATGTCTAGAACCCATCTGCATCCTTTGGCACCCACAGCCCTTCAAACTGTCGGGTTTAGATGTCTGCCTTGACTTGTGATGGATCCAGTCCGGAGCAAAACTAATTGTGACTGACAGCACAAAAAGACAGGTGCAGAACTGAAGCACAGGTCTAAAACCTTGGTCTCGTGGAGCTGATGGACTTTTAGTATATTTTTAATGTTTCACTTTCACCGGCTCCTTAATTAAATAAAAATATTTTAGATAGAGCAGAAGAAATCAACTTCTTTGACTGATATGAATCCTGTTTACTTTCCAACTCTGAACTCAGCAGGTTAAGTAATTGGGAGACAGAAAAGTTCCTATATTTCTATTTCCAGCTGGTGGTACACAAAAGGCAGGAAGTTATCTCATTAATGGGGCACCAGCTTTATGCAAATTATAGTAACAAAAAGGCTTCCCTTCATACTTTTCATAAATTACCTAATAAAGTAGGAATAAATGGCCATATTCAAGAGCCTTTGTTGTATTTTTAGCACAAGACTCTTTCTGTTACTGCAAATATGACTAAATGCGCCTTGTTCAAAAGGGGTGTTTATGAAATAAGGCCACTCAAAAGCTTTTATTCCTTAACAGCCTTCAGTTACTTTTATGGCACAAAATTAACATAATTAGTCACAGAGAATAGATGACATAAGCAGCGTGCCATGCACAAAAGGGGAAACCAGTATCTAAGGAAGGTATTTTGAGAGATCAAAAATTTTCGAAGTGCTCAATACTAGAAGGTCCTTTTTATTTGTGCACAGCCTTAAGATACTTTCTTACTCCGTGAAATTCCCATAATGAGATGCAGCAGACAGATGACATTAGCGATGAGCCATTAGAAAGAGGTCAGTTTCCTCTGAAAGATAGTCACTGTTCCTGCTCGTCATTAATTTGCAGCTTCAAAGCAGCGAGCATATGATAGTCTGGCATGTTAAGCAAGTTGCAGTTATCTTTAAATAACCATTTTTTTCCAGTTATTAGAAGCTAAAGTTTTTAAACTTCTGACTGAAAGCAAAATTAAAGCACGCAGCAGTGTAAAAAGGCTACGGAGAGATTAGAAAAAGGAAATCAAAATGTGTTTTAGAAATGAAGTTAGCTTTTCCCCAGGGAAGGGCTGCCTTAACTTTTAGTCCGAGGATTTGGGGTTGCATATCGACCTCAGAGACTTGACTGCAGGCTGGTGGAGGAGAGAAACTCACTATTTTTAGCTGTTATCTTCTTGTTGGTTAACATGGCCTGATGTAAAGGGCAGACACGCGCAGCTGTGGAAATAACATTCACCAGAAGCAAAGGCACCCGAGGTTCTTGAGCAAGGTGAGGGAAGATAAATGTGTCTGCCGTGCTTGTGATTTGGTGGGAGCTTTGGTTACATCTCTGCCTTGGTGGTGAGATATATTTGGGTACAGTGAAAAGCTCGGGAGGCTGGGATCGTGTCTGTTCCACGCTTAGGGAGCAAGAACAAGTGCAGTGCAACAGGCAGGAGGCAACTCCAACATGTGGCACGGAAATCTTGGTGCAAAAAGTCTTGTCCCACATCCCAAGGGGCACTAACAGACCCTCTTGTTTGGGTGGATTACCTGATCACATTGAGGCATAAACCCACGGAATTAATTCTAATTTGTAATAACGTTCACAGGGCCAATTAATACTTCTGATTTCCTCAAACCTATGTTGACTCCAGAGGCTCTGGCACAGCATGAATCCACTGGCAATGCTTTCCTCTATTCAGCATTGTCCAGGCAGCAGGACATATTCTTGGCCTGAGGAATCAGCCAGGATTGCTTAAACCAGAATCTTTCTGAGGCTTTACCCCTGACAGCCTCAGCATTAGGCATGAAGACCAGAAATGAAAGGTACTGTTGGCTGCTCAGACTTGAAATTCTTGGGTTTTGTCATTTTCAAGACCTGTGTCTGCCATTATCGATGATTTCTATCAATACCAGGCTACCAAAAGCAATCTTGGAAGATGGATACAAAGGGGATGTAGTGCAGATTAAAACTGAAAGCTCCAAGTTATTCCCTGAGATTCCTGTAGTAAAAGAAAACCAATGGTATGGAAAGGAATACAGCAAAAGGAGATGCTGGTAATTTCTATATGTCACATTCCAGAATGGATTATATCTGCTTTAACTAATAAGAATCTATAGAACAGAATGAGAGAATTATGAATTAGATGTTCTTGTTAAGGTCTAGTTCAGTTTAATTAAAACACGAGCAATATATATGTGCATTTGTGCACACAAATTCTGGGTTATGCATCACACACACACACACACAAACCAATATATAAAATACAGACACCCTTGTTCATTACACCTAAAGTTTTGCTTTAAACACAGAGCTTTATACATTATTTTAAACACATTTTTAACACATGTTAATAATATTCATGCTGGTGCTTTGAAAAATCTGCGAGATGTGGTTAATGAAGAGAAACTGCAGCATAAATTGCATGTAAAATATGCAATCCACAACAACATATTTTTTCTCAAGCTGCAGTTTTTTTACATTAAACATCTTTTAGCTTGTTTAAATTTATTCCCTATTGTTTATAAAGAGTATCATCAGCCACCACTGCTTGAAACAACTACAAGTAGTAAACCAGGCAATCTTCTTACTTTAATAAGATTCTTTGGTTAAAAATAGATTTTAAGTCTATCTCACATTAAAGGGTGTAAATCCTAATGAAATTGCATAAAATGTTTCTCATTTTCAAGGGATATTTTCCATACAACCAAATACTTATTTTTTTTATTTTCCCCTGAAATTTCACCAAAGGAAATAGCCAGAGGGTTTTTTTATTTTTGGTTTTCATTTTTATTCCTTCTATATCTTACCCCAGACCCTTCTTTTATAGAGCAAACAATTCTAATTCCCTTCCTTTTATTTTTTCCCTTGAAATTCTGATTTTCTAGATATTTATTATTCCCACTGTTCTCTTTTAATCTGTCTCCAATTTGTCCACATCTTTTTTGACCTGGTTATTTAATGACTGTTTATAGCACTATGGTTGGATCAAGTATTATCAAGACCAAGGAATGCAGAAGGATATTCCACTTTATTTCCAGTTGTAGCCATAGGCTTCCTGAGGTGTTTTGCATCCTTTTTCTACAGTATCAGAACATTTAGGATTCTGGTTTTTGGAACTGTCCTACAGTGTTGTTGCCTTAACAGAAAATCTCCAGTTCTGCATTTAACACCCTGGTAATTCCTAACCAACCATAAAAGCTGTATTTTTAATTCTTTAATTAAATGGGAATTTTAAGTCTTTTCTCCAATTTGATATGGCCTTTTGAATTTAATGCTACAATTTAGTGTTCTGCTGTGTCCAGCTCTGGGGTCCTCAGGAAATGCATGGATCTGCTGGAGAGGGCTCCAAGGAGGGACAAGGAGATGATTAGAGGGGTGAAACACCTCTGCTGAGGAAAAGCTGAGAGGGGTAAATGGGATATGGAAGGGAAGGAATGGGATAAATAGGATATGAAAGGAATTTTTCCCTTTGAGGGCAGAAATCACCCAGAGAAGCTGGCCCTGGATCCCTGGCAGTGTCCAAAGCCAGGCTGGAAAGGGCTTGGAGCACCCTGGCATAGTGGAAGGAGTTGCTTTAGATTGTAGGGGAGTAGATGACCTTTAAGGACATTTCTAACCCCCACCATCGAGTGATTCCATGTACTGGAATTCCACTGTGCCTGGCAAGTGAATGAAGAGTTTTCAGTTTCACTCTTTACTTTTGGTGTCCAGAAATCTGTTCAATCCCTCTCATCCACCAGAGATGAGATAGTACTCGGAAATCAATCCAGGCTTTTACAGCTTAAAAGATTAGCCTACCACAAGGAATTGTTTTGCTTTATTATTGTTTTTATTAACTAAATTTCTGGCGATCCCAAGACTATACTTTATGTCAGAATCCTATTGTGGTAAAACCTCCAAAAACACACATGAAGGCAGGGAACCTGACTCAAATAATTTGCTGAAAAACTAGACACAATATTGAACATGACAAGGAATGAGTGGTGACTTAGATTTGCAGATCATCCAGCCAATCATGTTATATTCATGTCATGTATCAAGATTTCTATTCCTTTTAACAGGTCTCAATTATTTTAAGATAGGTGCCAATAAACATGTTCATCTCTCAAGGAAGATGATTTCTTACCGCCACGTGGAAGTCACAGATATGGAAAAATGGGAAAAAAATGGCCTTGGACCAGATGTGATGTAAGTATGGATGAGGGGAGTGGCAAGGGGAAGTCTAAACCTACTCTTTGTCAGTTTGAAGCCATCCTCCTTTTCCTGTCCCTCCAGCCCCTTGTAAATTTCCTCTCCCCACCTTTATTACAGGCTCCCTTCACCCCAAAATTTCTCTTTCCCAGGCTGAACAATCCCAGCTCTCCCAGCAGAGCTGCTCCATCACTCTGCTCATCCTGGTGTCTCCTCTGGATGTTCCAGCAGCTCCAGGTCCCTCCTGTGCTGGGGACCCCAGAGCTCGATTCCTGCTCACTTCTCTCAGGATCGTATTTGAGCTCTTTTGGTCCTTTTTTACTATTTTTGGGTTACAGAATAACACCCTCAGCTTCCAAATTATTGCCTTGTGAAGAAAGAAAATTAGTCTTATCTTTTTTTTTTAATCTCAATTACAGGAGGGAACGAGTGCTAAAAACCACAATTCATACATAGGTGGAAAAAAATTGTTCCTGAGTGTCCCAACATTGGGCTTTAACTCAGTAAAGCTCATGCCCAGCTGTGAGCATGTTTATGTTTTAATGGGCCTTGACATCAATCACAACCTGAGCAGGTCAGAATTCCAGGTTTCCCCACTCATGGTGAAGTTTGGTTCTACAGCAGAAAACAAAGGAATTGGAAGAAGAATCCTATTAATTCCGGCTGCTCTAATGCAAAACTGGGTTTCATTTTTAGACTTCTATTTTCTACTTTAATTATATAAATCTGAACATACTTTTGAGATTATGAAATAAGAGCCGGGAAGCCAGTTATTTTTCATCATTTATTTTTAAAGCAAATTTATCTTTGAATTGTCATCTGTTAAAATTCCTGAGAAGCAGACCACAAATGAGTACAATATGAACATGATTTTCCATGCCAGCCCAATTCAAGTAAAAGATGTAAAGATTTTTTTTTAAATTTTTTTTTTTAGGTTTTCCTTTGAACACAAAGTGTGACCAGTTCCACCTCTGCAAGCCTTGGGTCCAAGTTTACAGTGTGTATGTGCACACTTGCACATGTACATACAAATAATACCAAACTAAGCCATGCACTGGCATCATAAACTCAATTAAATCTCTAATTTAATGGATTCCAAAACCTTGAAATGTTCTGCAAAGGGAACAGCAATGGGAACACAGGAAAGAGCTAAAAAATGCTGTCTTGGAAATGACACAGAAGAGGATCCCTTAGTGCTTCCTTTCCTTTGTGCTAATAGTCTAACATGAAATGTCTCGATAAGAAAACTCAAAATTTTGTTTCATATTTTGGATTTCTAGGAATTTTGGATTTGTGGTAATTTTTTGGGTTCTTTGCTTTGTGCCTACAGGATCCTCTTCTGTCTAAAATCCCTCCAAGCTCTTTTTTTTCCTCTCAAGTTCTGGTCACCAACATGTCACAACGTATCACATCCTGGTTGTCCTATGTGGACAAGTCCTTTCTTCTGAAGGTGCTGAAAACTGAAAAGTTGGGAAATTCCATCCTCAAAACTTGTTCCTTTACTAGAAACTTGATGGACACTTCGGTTAAGAATGGAAATGTTTGTCTCCACTTGTTTACTTTATTCTGCTGAAGAGTTTGGAGCCAACTTCTTTAGCCAAGGTTTATCATGTCCATGCTTTGGTTATGAACACAACCATGAGGCTCTTGTCCTACACAGATTGTCAATAATATCAGTGTAAATTATCTATTTTTACTAATCCTTTTTGCATTAATAAGGAAAACCTCTAAGTATCTCACCTGGCCAAGGATCCTCAAATGTAGCTTCAGCATCCTGGAATTTTTCTGATCCCTGGCAAAAAGTTTCCTCATCTTTGGATTCGCTTTAACCTACTTTTGTGTAATAATATGATCTTTCTAGCCAAGTGTGTCTTCTCCAAGGATACTTATCTTCTTTTCAGGCCATTTAAAGTGCTTTTTCTCTCTCTGACAGAGAAAGAAGGATTGAACTATAAAGTATATCTTCGTTCTTCCTTTGTAACTTGCAAATTTGGCATCTAAACTATGCCAAAAATGATTGCTTTTGGGGGCTTTGGTGAAGGATTCTGACTGTGATGTAAAAAGGAAGGAATATAAGTAAAACAAACATTTATCACTCTGCAATTTGCATACCATGTTTAGCTCAGCTATGATTTAAACCAGCACATAAAGACCCAAAATTGGTCTTTGAATGGAAAAGTTGAGCTTAACTGCAGCAATGCTGTAAGCATTGTTACGATATATTGGAACAAAAGAACTTAACATTCATTCCTGGCTTCTCTTTCAAATTTATTAACTTCCTGTTATATTTTTTGCATGAACTCTGATGGACTGAGCCATCCATATCTATCTGCAAAGGGTTTCAGTGAAAACTTACTGCTTTGAAAAGGTTTCAGTGTTTATCTAGTTGCTTTTACTGTGCTTTGGATCCTCTTCTGCTAAATGTCTTCCCTTGAAGCCAGAATTCACAATTTCAGGTCTCCATCTAACCAACCTTTTGGGACAAAGTAAAGTTCCTGAAAGCTTAAGCCCAATATACTGCAGCACAATTGTGAATTGAACAGGGAAAGGAAATTGGAAGGAGCAACTGAAGATATTTTACTCTTATGAATTAGTACACAAATACAGATTTATAGCCTGCATGTGTGTTTTGTTTTTGCTGATGGCTGTAACTAAGGACACCTGTAAGTCAGGGGAAAAGGGACAGAATGAAAACTAAAGGGAGGGAAAATGTAATGATATGCAGCATTTCAGAGCTGATTTGGAGTCTGTTATGTGAGCCTTAAAAACTTGTTTTCCTTCTCCTGGAAAACCTGTATCATTTAGCTGGTGTGCCTTAGTGTAAAGTATGAAATATAATGACTTTTAAAAAGATTCTTACAGCATTTCCAAAGGAAATGTTGAGCTAAGTGTAGAATTTGTGGGATCAGTTAGCTTATAAATAATGATCCTTTATGCTGGCATTGGGAAATCCATGTTCCCACAGCTAGTTCAATAAAGCAATTAATATCAATGAATGCTGAAGAAAGCAAATCTCCCTTCACTTTTGTCTGGATTAGTTAACATAAGAAAAATCCCATCCCTCTCCTGGAGTATTTAACCTTCTCCTAGGAAGACATGCTAATGAAAGGTAAATAAAATGTGCTGCTTGACATGTGTTTGCCATTCCTCCCCATTCCTCGTGTCACACACTTTCCCTCTTACAAGACAATCCACATTTTTTTCCTCTGGAAATCTTCACTGTGGTTATTTTGTTTCATGCATCCCTCTGTGCCAAACCTGTCTTGTCATTCTCCCTCGGCCTTCCTGCTGGTGTTTCTAGGCTATTGCTGCTCAGCTGAATTTCATTAGAGAGGGACTTCACCTCCAGAACTCACAGATAATGTGTCTCGAGCACACACAGAGCTGAAATCCGCCACGTAGAGAATTCCTGACTTACTTGGCACTGCATCCAATCCAGGGGCAAGTGCTTCTCCTCATCCAGGGCATATTTCTGTAGCCCACGTAAAATTGTCCACTAAAGGAGAAGGAAGGTCTGTCGAGGGAATGGGTGTGGTTTCACTGACCTCATCCCACAGCCACGAATTTGTGCGTTCAGCCTTGGGACATCAAAATTTTTTGATAAAACCAAGTCATAAAACCGCCCTGAACTTTCCCTGTGTTTGGCTCTGTTATCTGAGATTTCACACACAAGCAGTATAAAAAAAGAAAAAAAGAAAAAAAAAAAAAAGAGCTTAAAAGATTTTTATCTTGGAGCTGCCAAGAAGTGTGGTAATAAGGTAAAGGTTGAGAAGCATTGTTGGCATAAGAAATCCCCTCCTTCCCCTGGATTTATAACACACCCAGTTTAGTAAGAACTGGCGCTGCCGAGCATTTTCTGACAGTGTTGGGATAATATATTGCAAAAGGCAGAGTGGCCAAGTCTCACACCTGAGGAGTAAGACACACTTCATCCTGCCCATGGAGAAACCTAAATCAAACCTTAACATTACTACAATGCAATTACTCCTCTCCTAGGAGCTCCAGCTCTTCAGGGTTGAGGTATAAAACTTGTGATTTTGGTGGACTGGAAGAGTTTATTAACCCCTTAAGTATTTGTATGGCCTCTGCTTTTGGAGGGATAGGCTTTTAAAGTTTAGTAGATGCATTTCAAAGGGAAGTAATAGAGTGTGATGCCATGGGTGTGAGGCCAAAGCAGCTTTGCAATGGAGTTTAATTTTTTAAAGAGTAAATAAAACAATATGTGGAGCTTTGGATTACTTTTTCTGTCCTCAGTGTGTGCTGTGAGACCTCCCCCACGCTTCAATAAGGAGTTTTGTTTAATGAGGAAATAGACTTTCCACACTTGGGAGATTCTGTGGAAGGCTGGGGTTGGTCTTTTGCAGAATCACAGGATCATTAAGGTTGGGAAAGACCTTCAAGATCATCAAGTCCAAGCTGTGACAGATCCCCACCAGAGCACTGAATGCCACATCCAGTCATTCCTCAAACACCTCCAGGGATGGGGACTCCAGCATATTTTCCATTTTCCATTCATTTTTTCATATGTGAAACTCCATATCTTGCCACAATCACTTCTCCTTTCTGTTATTAATAAAAACCCCTATTTTTATAAAAAAATAACCTATGCTAAAGATACACAAATAGAAGTAAAATTTTGGGCTGAGATGTGGCAGAGTCTCACAAGGAAGGAGCATGGAGTATGAACATGTCATGCTGCTACTTTTGCATGCTGCCTTTTTCTTCACATATACTCCTTCAAGAGATCATATTTCACTCCACACATATTCCAGATTCTCCCTCTCTAGTTCTTATCATGACTTTAATAGTTCATTTCCATTCCATCCTCTGTGTTGTGTTACTTTTCTCATGTGCCCTGATACCTCCAGTGAAAGAAGAAGAGAAAAAACAGAGACACCGAGTCCAAGCCTCATGTTCCATTTATTATTACGACTGTAGGAAGTTTAACTTGAAAAAACAAATTTTATTGGGAGATAAGAAATAGAAACAGACATAATAAGGTAAGAGTTAAATTGAAGAACTGATAACTGCTCTTGTAGTGTTGGGGTATCATTCACATGAAGACTGATACAGCTGCTCAATAATTTTATTCTTTTATTTCTTTATAAAATTGGTGGGGCTTTTTTCTTTTATTTTTTGGTATTTCTTGTTTTTCACAATATTAATATATTTTATTATATTAATATGGATAGGGAAGACAAGATTAAAACCCCCACGATATTTGCTTCTGATTTGGTCCAACCCAATTAAAATTTCAGTCTGTCATCATGAATAGGAATATCTCATTTCATATCAGTTGACAGCCATGTGCTGGCCTATGGTGATCCTTTTACAGACTTGTAGTGAAGTTCCTCAGCCTTCCCTTTCCTGGTAAAAGCTAAAATTTGATGTTGGCTTATAACTTTTTATGATGAGAGCCCAGCAGAATTATTTTAATGTAGAATGGAGGTTTAGGGCAACTTAGTGGTGTCTGACATGTTGGTCCACAGGAAAAAGCTGGATCATGGAACTGCCATCAGATTTTCAGTGATTTTCTCCTGACAGCTCCAGGGAGGGGTTTAACGTGGCCTCTCCTTTCCTGCTGCACAGGGAATTAAACACGTTCTTCTCTCCCACGGACATGGACATGGTGTGTCCTCTCTGGCATGGACAGGTGAGTGAGAGCGCCCATCTTTGACAGGTGGTCTCTAAGAGCTCAGCTGAGGTATCATTTAGGGACTGACTGATTATTTACATATTTTGACCCACATCTGACAGCACTGATGATTTAGGGCATGAAAAAATGCCCCAAGTGTTGGATAAGCCTTGAGGTTCTCCTTTTGCAAACTGGGAGTAACCTCCTTAACACTGCACAGGACAGTGAGGGGTATGAATGTAGCTCAGTTTGCCAGCTCTTGACTTGGGACATGTCTCAAAAAAGATTCTTATTTATTTTAGCCAGCAGGCATTTGCATTTCCAACCCTGCTGGAAATCAGGGAACAGGTTTGGCTGGAGTGCAGACAGAAACAAACAACATGTACCGTTTTCTCCTTGCCCTGTAACATCTCTGGTGAAAACTGCAGCTCCTGCCTTATGGAATGAGTTTAATCTCAAGCAGTAAAGAACAAAAAAATCTTTTAAAATTGCCTAGTATTGTAAAAAAAAAGTATTCTGCTGCCCTAAACATTTTTAAAGATTCATTTATGCTGATTTCAGATAAAAATATGCCAGTAGAAGTAAAATAACCTCCCGTAGATAATACAGGTAGCCACAAACTTTGGCTGTCCTCTAATTCCCAAACACTTATCCCCACATACACTTCCTGTTCCCTGACTCTTGTCAGCTGGAAAAGTCATTATCTGAAGGGAGAGCTTTGCATCTGTCAGCTGGGAAAGTGATTACTTAAATTGATAGCAATAGCAGTTGTTTCAGTTTGAAATGGCCATTTCAAACATTCATTTTTCTTTTTTTTTTTTTTTTTTGGGGGGGGTGGCGGTGGGGAGAAGGAAGTTTTTATTATTATTTGGTCATTTTATTGTTGTGAACATCAAAGAATTAAATAGCAAGAACATCTCAGCTTCTTGCTGACACTTGGATGGGCAAACTTTGGAAATAAACTGTCCCGGACAAAATAAATGGGAATGACTTTTGGAGAGTGTTCTTTGGATTTGAACAATCACACTAATAAAAGAAAGTGGTTTTTTGATGCCTTTTCCTTCGTGCCTCCTCTTTAAGTTGTTTCTTCTCTATCATTTTTTATCCTGACATATAGGTGGGAATCAAATACTATCCTGGGGACCCTCTCCTTGTCCTTTAAATACCTCAGAGTCAAAACTGGTAAGGATTGGGAGCACCCTAATTAAGTGGAGTTGATTGCAAATTGATGTCTCCTTACAGGAATTGAAGCCACCCCCCCTGCCCAAATAATCTTTTCAGTTCTGTGAATTGCCTTTAATTGCTAAAAAGGACATCATAAATATCTGGTTCTTCCAAAAAGTTATTGCTCAAAGTCTCAAAGTTTTCTTTAAAAATGTAGGCCAGCTCCAAAATGCTCAAAAGTGTGACTTCACTCAATGCTCTTAACATCCATTTTTAGTTCCCAAATAAGTAGCCTAATTTTCCGTAACACTGTGCAATCAGTAAGTCTCATTGACCTCACTGAGTGTCTGCCTTCTCAGCAATTCCAAAAAAGAAAGCAATTTATTTAGAAGTCAAATATACTCAGAGAATCTTCACTTGTTCATATTTTCTAAAGAATGTATTTTTTAAAAATGTATTGAACTTTCTCTGTTCGTGTGCTCTTTGAGAGGCAGAGACAGGATGAATAATTTTTATGTGTTTATCTTCAGATACTTTTATATTATTTTATTCTAAAAGGATATTAATCTTTTATTAGATTTGAATAACATGAGAAAATTGAGATGTCTTGGGCTGTGTCAGAAATAAAAGAACAGTTGTCTCCACTGTCCTGTTGTGGCTTTGGCTTGGAAGATGCTTTATGTGGAAATTTCCACCCTCTTATTTCAAATGGTTTCAGAATTTAAATGATGGGGCAACCTGGTTTTGGACTCCAATGTTGTTGCATGTCTGATCCTTTGAGTTTTGTTATTTTGACTCTTATCTCCCATATTTTTATAACCTGAATAACTTGTTGTCAGTTCATTATTGAATGAACCATTTATTATCCTGAGACCTGCTATACAAACACAGCTAACAATCCTGTTATTTATCCTGTGAAATATCACAAACCGTTATGAGTATTTTATTAAACATGAGGCATCTCAATAAATCTCATGATGGATCTAATTCGTAACAAAAAACGAACCGTGCAAAGTTCAGAATATATTTCTGTAATACTTTTTCCAGACAGGAGGCCTGAATTTTAACTCCTCCTGGCAATCAGAAGGTGACAGAGTTATCTGGTATTTAAACTTGTCTGCTGGGGTCTTTTGTTTCACTAATCCTTGTTAAACTTCACACTTAATGAGTCCTCCCTCCCTCCTATATTTCTTATTAAAGCTCTGTTTAAGGTATTTTTTTTTTTCCATTAGAACCATGTTGAATTTTCATTAAAAAAAAATAAAGTAAAACTTTCCAAAAGTGAACAGCCCAGGCTCAGAGCCAGCACTGGTGGAACTCGTAAAAGATGATGGTGCAGATGAAGGTTGTCTGCCCTGATGCTCATTTTACATTTCCAGTGTCCTCTTCTGTCTCCTTTCACACATCTCTCTTTAGTTTTTCTCTGATCGTTTCTTTCTTACTGCAAATATTTTTTATGACAACAGGAGTGGGCAATTCTGATGTGCTGCTGTAAATTTCCCTAATGAGGCTCCTCTTCTACAGCCTTGCATCTTTCCCATGTTTCCCTCTCATCCAAAGCATTACAGGATGATACCAAGCCAGGACACTTATGTTTGTGTCCTCTTTGCACAGATGATTGTTATATCTGATTTGAACCCCGAGTGTTAGAGCTGGAGGATCCAGGGAGTGTGGAATGTGGAAACACACAGCATCATGAAATACCTGCTTATTTTAAACCTAGGCTTTGCTGCAGAAACCAGTCTGTCAGTCACTCCTGCATGTGCTCCTTGTATGTTTGTTATTACTGTTTAATTATAATTAATTATTACTGTTATTAATAACGTGTTGTGGAAGAATCATTTTTGGACAAGGAGCCAGGGGTGCTGTGAGGAGCTCTTTTATAAAAGATGGTCCAGAGTGAAATTAAGTTAAATGAGACAAGATCTCATGGGGATGGAAAAGGGAGTTTTGCTACTACTGAGGAAGGGTGGGGAAGACAGAGAAGGAGGAGAGGGCCCAAGGAGGGAGGACAGGTGAGGGGCAGGGCAGGACAAGGGCTGAACAAGGCTCAGAGGGCAGTGCTGTCCAGCCTGGCCAGAGAGCCAGTGAGGAGAGAGTACTAAAAGGACAAGACACAAAAGCCTCACTGGTTAGAGCCAAAGAAAAACCCCAAGGCACCAAAATCCTTGTATCTGGTGTTGCAGCTATTTCTGTACCCCCTGGCCCCTCCCAAAATCTGCCTGCTGGCAGGAGAGCGTTGGCCAGTCCAAGGTTGCACCACAATCCATCAGTGGAGAGTTTTTTCCATCTGATTGGAGAATCTGTCCAGAGGGCACAGTGTCCTTGGTGTTCTCCTGCTGGCTGCTTGTTCCACGTGAGACACGAATGGCAAAGCCTTCCCAGAGCCAGGGCTTTCCCCATCCTCTCCTGGTTGCATGTGGCACACTCACATCCCTCCTCTACCTACCCCTGACACACCAAAATTACCCCTGGTCCTTCAGCTGGTGGGACAGGTGTGCCCATCCTGACAGCTATTTAAACCCTCCCGTGCCAGGAAATGGGAACCCAGCTTTTGAAGCTCGTTTTGACCCAGAGGATGTCACAGAATAAAGGAGTGCTTGCTCGCAGGCTGTCCCTAAAGCACCAGGAAATATAAATGGATATTTACATTGCTTTACATTGTTTTATTTAGAATGTCTCTGTATCAGGAAGAGATTATATTGGCTATAATAAACAAATTGAATATTTCTAGAAAATTCAAAACCATACTGAAATGGAAACAGCTTCAGGAGGAAATGCAGAGAGATGCTGCAGGTGAGATAAAATTTCTTTGTGACTCTTCAATTATTGGTTATTATGTCCACGTGGTTTGGGTTGGATATTGTTTTGAGATATCAGGTGATAGCAACAAGCATAGGTAGAATTTCCTAGCTTTTATTCTCTTTCTTCTTGTAGTACCTGAACATTGACTGAGTTCTGTGCTTTAATGGAAATCCTTCCTTTCCTGGACTCTTTGCTCTTTTTCAAGTGTTAGAGGAGAAGTTACAGGGTAGGTAGCTTTTCATACACTACAAGGAAAATTCCTTAATTTTACCACTTTACATATATATATTTTGTATCATCTAAACTTTTGGAAGCTAATAAACTGAACAGTGATAGCAGACTGGACTGGGGATTAATTAAAAGAGCATCACACACAGCTGCTTTAAATTGAAGGACAGAAAGCAAACAGGCTTCCCCACCTTGACAGTTTTGACAAGTGGTAAAGGGCAAAAATGGACAAAAAAAGGGTTTCTTTTTCATATACATTTATATTTAAAAACATAATAATTTGTCTTTATATCTTAAACCCATATTTAATGTCTGTCCTCTGTAATTTGTGAGCCTGTGCTGTAGCTCAGGACTGCAGACGTGCTTGGGGAGGGCAGGGCCAGGAATTTCCATGGACATGGCATGGAAGGGTTGGCCAATGCTGTGTAATGAAGTGATTACAGCATCTCATGCATCTTCTGATTAATAAGACTAAATTTAGTTGCCCAAACGAAAATCAGTCCTGAGCAGACAAGAAAGCTACAGGAGATTGTTCTTTCTATCAGTTCAAATACAAATTGCCCTGTGATCACTGTGAGTTTGCAGAAGATAACTCCTGTTCCATGTGGCATCGCTGCTCTTGGCATCTCACCATGAAATGCAGCCCTGGACTCAGGCCAGATTAAACAGCTGACTAACTCTGCCTTTAGATCCAGAGGCACAGGAGAGCAGGAAAATAATTCTCCAATGTCAAAATCTATTTTCTTACTTTTAGCAGTAGCTAACATTTTGTGATATATATATATACAAGCCCATATAATGTAACAGTTTGTTTTATGAGGCTACAAGGACATATGTGGGAAAGAAATACGATGCATTTTAAAAATTTGTAGCAATGGAGATTATTCATACTTTATGTGGTGTTTGAAGTTAATATTTGTAATCTTTGTTGCTGTTGTGCTGTGCAAAATGAGCATTGGTGTTACTGAAATGACACATCACCATGGATCAGACATCAACTGACTCCTGGAACTTCTGATTTTTATCATCTCCAGTTCTACCACAAGAAGGCTGTGGGAGTTGAGAGTTTGTTCTGGGTTTTGGGGAGGTGCTTTGAAACACTTCTTGCCTTGATGTTTTTTGGAGTGTAATTGAGGGAGGCACAAAAGATTAAGGGACTTGGTGGAGCCACCAGTGCAATGATTTGCCAACAAATTTCCCAAAACCTTCATTTTGAGGTGATTGTCACCCCAAAGAAAGTACACTTTAAAAAAAAATTGAATTAGTGGAGAAGCAAGTTGATGTTTTTATTGAATCAGGCTGTAACTTCAGAACTTTTTCACACTTCCCTTAGTTTTTGGTTTTCCTTTGGAGAAGCAGATATTGCTCAGCTGCAAGAAGATTCCCCTCCAATGGATGAGGGCCATGCACACATACAGAATTTTAAAGGATCTAAAATAAATTTAAATGTTTTTAATAAAACTTAAAGAATTTTATTTTCTACCTCATTTTCAGGGGTAAACTGAAGCTGTACCCCGTGAGCTGCACCTGAACGCTCAGGAGGTCTGAGTTTCCCATGGCTGGGAAAACCTGGCTACAGGAATATCTGAGCTACATTCTCAATGACAAATTGAATGGAGAGAAATGTTGTCTGGTGTGCTAAAATAATACAGGCATCCAGTAATGCCTGGTAAGTCATGCAATGCATTAAAACCCTACCAAAAAAAAATCAAGACAGATATAAAATAATTGGGAGGTTCTCTTTCTTCCCCTGAAGATCATCAGTATACAGTGAGTCTCTTAAAGACCAGTGTTTAAATTATTGAGGCTGCTGGTTTAATGAAAAAGTAGCAGCTCAATTCAATAATTCATGACAACAATTTGAGGCAAAGCACACAAAATATTTTTAGCATGTGTCTCAAGAACAGTTAGACACAGGATCAAAATATGCAATGTTACACACAGTATGTTCTTATCTGTTAGGTCTGGTAGAGGAAATAAACATTTTTTCCTGATGAGAAAATCAAAGTTTTGTGCCATTTCAGTGAAGTCAAGTTGACACCTGCAGAGAAGCAAGTCATGACATTTTAGCTGACTGGGATTTTTCCCCCCCCCTCCAGTTGTGGTTTGTTTCTTCATTCTATTTATCCTGACAGACAAAAGAAAAATGTTGAGATGAGGATTTGGCATATTTTCTAATAATCCTTCCTTTTTTCTTTTTTTTTTTCTTTTTTTTCTTTTTTTTCCCTTTCTTTTTGTTTTTCTCCTCCCTTTTTCCCCCCTTCATTAAATACACAGCTCATACATTCTGGGCTGGGACAGTTCTACTGAGGAGAAAAAACACTTGAACATATTAATGTTAAAATAGTGTCCCTCTTTTCTTGTCCCCCCACCCTCGGATTGCTCAAACGTTGCTACATTTATCAAGATAATAAGCTTCAGATTTCATAATAAGAGATCTCTTTTCATGTCATCCTGGCATAGACCTGCCTGGCTGAGCCAGGAAGATCCTTAAAAAAATATGAATTTAGGATCAATAATATTTATAGCTCCATTTATAAAGCTGAAGTCAAAGGCATGGAGAATGCAGAATTTATTAAGGGAAATTACGCTGGGGATTTTGTTTACTGGCCTCTAATCCTACCTCGACTTTTTTAGCGTCTCATTTTGTCAGGAAAACATAAGTTGCAGGTGTTCATAAATGTAAACTGGCACATAAAGAAGCTCACAAATTATATCTGTTGTGACCTAATATTGCAGGATAGGGTACTCTTCAATGGTGTTTTTCCTGGCTGCATCTTATTTTTGTTAACTCTGGGTACCATTAAAGACTATGATAAAGTTATTGCAATGGAATTGAAATACATTTTATTACACCAATATAAGTTCCATTTACCGTGCAATGTGACAGTGCTTAATAATTTTATATTACAAGCGTAATTATGACATCAAATTAGTAATTTTCACAAAGTACTTGCACTAGACACAGTGTATTTTAATTCTCTGGGGTGCCTGAAAACACACATTTTAGCAGGGAAAAAAACAGAAATGTAAAGGGAAGCACCTCATAACTCCTTCCAGCAATTTCCTATGGAGATTTATCTTCCACTGGGGTACAGGTATTATCAAGATTGTTTTTAGATTCCAATACACAGCTGATAAAGCCAAAAAGTTACTGAAGTATAAAAATCATGATAAATCTTCCCCTTTGGTGGTCATGTCAAAGGTCCCCAAAGACTCTGCCTCGTTATTCTGAGCAGCCTCTTAATTTGATTAATTCCACTGGACCAGCAAGGCTGTTCCTGATGGATTGGGTGGTGGGAAGGATTAGAAACTCCAGTTCAGAGTCTGAAATTGGGAGCTGGTGGAGCTGCAGAACCCCCTTGGGAAAAGGAATCAATTTGTGTCCCACGGAAACGCAATTCCCTCCAAGGTAGAGCACAGCGGACTTGGAACTGAGGAGCCACACTGGTTTTGAGGCAGGAACTCAAGATTTGTATCCAAGTGATGTAACTCTGGAATCTTTGGGGCTTTTCTCCTCTCCTTGGGGTATTCACATGGAATTAATTTTCTATTCAGGTGCTGAAAACTTTTGCAATGCAAATTCATCAGAGGGTTTGGCTTTTATCTGCTAAAATAAATGACAGAATGGGATGAAGGTTCACGAGCATCTTAATAAACCTTTAAGAGTCTGCCTTAAATACCAGTTTTCTATACTAGAAAGCTCATCAATATCTAGACAGGCATGCAAACAGCGAGGAGGCCAGTCCATTAATGAAATGTTAATGACTGAATTAGACCTGTAATAACACAAGTAGAATGCACTGCTGTGAGTCCATTAACATCAGCAGACCCTGCTGGGAAACAAGTAAACACAACATACAAAGGGAAAACTTGTGCTAATAAACAGTTTTTTGTGCAGTAAAGGTGCTCAGAAGCTCAAGCTGTAAATCCCATTCATTGCTGTTCTAGTGGGGATTTTTTTTGGAAAAGTTTATCCAAGTGACATACAGAATATACATTTCACAGTGACATAAAAACAAAATATGCTCAACAACAAAGTCCTTGCCCTGAAAATTAGCCAAAGACTGGTGCCATGTATCCTGAAAAACCTTCCTATTGTGATATGTTGTAGGAATAAGCAGTTCAGGCAATTTCAGCTTCATCCTTGTCTTTGGGAAGAATTTCCTCCCTGTAAGGGTGCCGAGGCCCTGGCACAGGCTGCCCAGAGAAGCTGTGGGTGCTCCTGGAAGTTTTCCAGGCCGTGTTGGACAGGGCTTGGAACAACCTGGGATAGTGGAAGGTGTCCCTGCCCATGGAATGAGGTGGAACTGGATGATCTTCCATGTCCCTCCCAAGCCAACCATTCCATGTCTGTGTCTGCAGCCAGTGCATGTGGGAGCAGTGGTTATCAGCTGATAGATGGCTGACCCAAGTGAAATGGAGTTTATGGGCCCTCACAGCCATCACAGAAACTGCCACCCTTGGCACTAATTAGGAACACCCTTAAAATTTTATCTCTTGCCTTAAAAGTTGATTGTGCTTTGCAGAAGGTGTTAACCCCAGCAAAGGGGAAGGGAAATACAACACTGCCGGCGGCTTCGTGGGTGCCCTGGTAACCCTCCACGTGAGAGTTCTTGCCTTGGGATATAGGAATTAATTACTTGACTTTTTGGAATGAGAGCTTCTTCTTTCTTCTTCCAAAATATATAACTTTTGTGTTTGGTTTTTTTTTTTTTGCTATTTTTTCAGTAAAAGTGGCATAAAAATAATTGAGTTTTCTTCCAGTCTTGAAAACCTCAGCAATTTCCTTACACAGGGGCTGAAATAGGAAAAACCAACATGTCTGGATCTTATCTAAACTTCCTCCTTCTTGGCAAGATTTAGAAGTTTACATGAAGCTAAATATCCTATTCCTGCTCCTGGAAACCTCAGTGTATCTCCCAAGGGGCTGCTTTTCTCCCACCTTGCCCTCACCTCTGTCCAGGGGTGTGATTTGTATTTTACTCTGTACTAGTACAAGTATTTTCCCTGATTTTTCCAGTGCCATTAAAAAGGATCCCAATGGTGTTTCCAAGGAGGACTTGCTGCACTAAAGACAGCTGGTTCTGCTGGTCAGATCCTGGAGGAAAATGGGGAATATCAGTTCCCAAATCCCGAGGCTGGCACAGACTCCATGTGTCACCTCAGGTGAGCCAACTGCACTCTGTGCTTCAGGTCTGTACCCCTAAATGAGAGATAATTCCACCTCATTACCCTATAGAGTTGCCTCAAGGGTAAAACCATCATAGAAAACAACACTGGGGGGCACATAAAGCCTACAATTGAAATTACATACATTATTACCTTCCTGTTAGTACCATTCGAATTTAAATTTGGGCAATTCTTTAAGTGTCTGAGTCCACGGTGGTTCTGTGGACCTGTCTTTGTTTCCTAGGATAACACTGAAGAATTGTACAGAGGAAACTAATGTCATTAGAAAAAATGCAGTGATCTGATTATGTGCATTGAAGAAATAAATACAATATCTGAATACTGAAAGAAATGGTAGAATTAGCTGTAAATGATATGAACCACTCACTGCCCTTCCCTCTGCACAAAGGAACTGGGCTGAGCTGGACTTTTCAACCACCTCACCAAATAAAAGTAGCAGCCTTTTCTTTTCAGAGAAAGCAAATTTTGATATGACAATTTGAGCAAGTTGCAGTGTGTGGAGCTGACTTTTCAGCAGAACATTTTTGCCATTTTCACTTGTGTCCTGAAGCATTTGTCATCTTTCTTGCAAGCAAAATTTGAAAAGTTATCACTAATACTGGATGGTGCAGGGGATGCTTTGCCTGTGTGAACAGTCTGGGCAAAGTGAGGAACTCTCAAAACAAGCTTAAGTAACATTTTTCTGCTTTGCAATCCTCAGCTGAGTCACACCAATTTCAAATCAGGTGTGATACAGAGGGAAGGGAAATAGCAACACAGGTGTAAGGTAATGTAACAGGCTAAAAGGAATAATTAGGGAAAAGTTTGTAGCTACTAGAGATGAATTAATGATCTATACTTTACTGTAGAAATAATGAAAAACCTGTTCTCTTGAGAAGGGCTTTGGCCTGTTGCTGGAAGTGAGGACAGAGGTTTAAAAATTAGGTGGAAGGAAGGGAGGGGACATGAAAAGTAGAAGTTTTTGAAGTAGGGAGAGGTGTTTGAGAAGTAAGATCTGGAATGGAACAAATGCCAAGAATCTTGAAGGCAGTGTGGGAAAGGCAGAAGGAGATCAGCAGAACAGGGAGGATGTGGTGAGGCTTCCTTGGCTTTTCAAGGATGATCAGCTCAGTGGCTGCAGTTTCACCCAGAGTGCTGCAGGCATTGGGGTGAAGGGATGGGGGCAGCCATCAGAACCACAGCTGGAAACCTCTGGAACAATATGTTTTATCTCTGGGTATGGACAGAAAAAGGGCTTTAGACGTGCAGGTGGGAATTCAGGGCCTCAGCACCCAGCAGCTCCTGGCTCCATTGCAACACCTCACTCCATCTCTCACCTCTGAAGGGCTGGCTTAATTGTCTGGCTTAATTTTCTAAACCCACCTGCAGCTGGGGGTGACAGAGTGAATATAAAGAATTGATTACAGACTGTTTAGAAAAAAAATTGCATTAGGACTTCCTTCTTTCCTTTGTCCAGGAATTCCTTGATGCTGCTGGGAACCTCCCTGGTAAACCAGCCTGCCCTGAAATCCCCACCAATGAAAACTTGTTTTTTGCCCACTTTTTACAAACTTCAGAGGGTAGAATGATTTCAGCAGACGCATTTATTTGTCTGATTTTGCTGCCTGGAGCCACACAGTGAGGTTTTCTGAGGTATTAACTATCACTCTAAATTCTTCTCGCTTTGAGTCATCCCATCCCATATATAATTTGAACAGGTTTTTGTATAATTATTTCTCTCAATAATTACCATTGTACAATTTCTATAGCTGCCAGTTTTGTTTTTCTCTCCTGCCAGAGAACAGCAGAAATGTATTACATGTGAGTGTAACTTATGTTTTTGGATTCATGTTTAAAATGCATGGAATATTTTTCATCTTCTGTTTGAAGCAATACCTCATCTGGGATCATATCTCACAGTGTAAGTTTACACTGAGTAAATGGATGCCTTGTACTGCAAAGGGGTGTGATCTACAATGAAAAAGAAAAGGATGCAAAAAATAAACTTAAATTTTTAAGGCGTTGGCGGGCCAGTGAATATTGATGGCTACAGGTAGTGACCTGGCACATGGGGACAGTCATGCAGAGAGGTTTATGTATAGTCTCCTTTTCCCTCTTAAATAAATTGGATTTGGCCATCATTACAGCCCTTTGTTGTTGTCTTTTGATGAGGATTCTAGGAAATTGGTTTGCTGGCATGCGTGGTGTGCTGGCAGGCAGAGCACACTGGAATTTGCAGGCACAAGGGCTCCTAGTGGAGATCTAATTCCAGAAGTTGTGCTCTCCAGAAGGAAGTTCCTTAGCTTTGAGTTCTGTGTGTGCTTGGTTTTACCCCCAGGGTAGGTGGGAATAGGTACATTAAGATGGAAGAAAGAGGTGGCAGACTTGTAAAGTCTGGGAAAAGATAATTTTTGGTACCTAATCCACCTGTAAAAAAACAATATTCAGTTGGGTACACAGAGATAGGATGGCAACCCCTGTGAGGAGCAGGGAAACAACAAAATGATGGCTCGTTGTCCTAAATGAATCTGTGATGATTTTTAAAAAACTGATTTATGGATATCTCCTGACGAGGGTAATTAAAGATAAAACAATTTAATCTCATGAGTCATGCTGAAATTTTCTTTCAGCGACACTTAAAATTGGAATGCAAAACAAAAGAGAGAGAAAGAAAAAAAAAAACCCAGAGAATATTGGGAATATATACATATGAACATTTTAAAGAGATTGGGATCAGGATGCAAGTTTGAGTAATGATAAACAATTAATAATTGTGGGTAGCAAAGGGTGATTGGAGGAGAGCAGTCAGATCCTCTGTGGGAACTTGGGCACCAAACTCTTCTTTGCCTTTTAGTGCTTTAAGTCAGCAAACAGGCTGAGTGTGCAGATGCATTTGATTACTGATGGTCATTATAGCACGAGCAGCACCGTGATTTATTAGAATAGTTGTTGACTGGGATTCCAAGAAAAGGTAATTGTTTCAGAATTATCCCCACAATTAATTTCACATGTGTGAAGTCCATTAACTGCAACTCTAGGCCATGGGATCTGTGTAAATGTTCACAGCAAGAGCTGAGGTTTGGGATGGGAAGGACGGGCCTCTGGATTTTAGGGGAATCTGAGTGTGGATTGGGTTTTTTCCGGCTCTTTCTGACCAGAATGTTCAAAACCAAAACTGGTTGTTCCATTCCTCTGAAGTTCCAATGTGCATCAGTGGACGGAAATGCTGATGGAATGGAAACATCAGTGATGCAAAGGTGCTTGGACTGAGCCAAGAGTAGCTTTTGAACACGGTGTGACACGTTTTAACACTTTATCATCATTGATCCTCAGTCATCCTTGGGTTTTAATGCTGCTTGTGCTGTTGCTTGACAGTGGAATGGGGATAAGGTGTCAGACTATTGTAAGAAATCTGTATTGGCAGAACTGTTGCCTGTACTATATCCTGAAATTCTCACAAACACCTAAACCCCAGCAGTTTGCACCCTCAGCAAACACAAAATATACATTATGACTCGTGACACGGTGAATTTTGAGCAGAATTTGTCCTTACTCAATCATTCAGCAATGAGAAATATTGAGTTGTTTTTCTAAAGGATTAGGAAAATTCTTTTGGAAGGAGACAAACATTTGTCCCTGCTGGAAGCTCCTTCAGCTGTAATGCATCATTGTGCCTGACCAGCCCTAGAAACCTTGGAAAGACAAAATATGTACAAGCTGGTTGTTAAGCATATGTGATATGTTTTGCCTCGTCACCTGGCAACGAAAAGGTTTTTCTAAACAAATTTCACACATTGCCAAAATTCCAACTTTTTGAAACACGTAAGCTGCTTGTTTTTTATTTATTTCTTTCTCCTTTGTCAAACTCAGCCCAAGGTACCTCTCTCAGAAGAGCAAATGCTAGCATTTCTACTGGGGAACGAAATAACTTGTGTAAATTTAATCCACTCAGCATTACATACTTCATGTAAACAACATTGGGACTGTATGAAAAGATAGAAAAATACACTGTCTGTGGAATGATTCATAGTCTGTCCTACAAGTGTTTTAAAATTAACAGGCAAATCAACGCTGAGGAACCTTTGATTGACCTCAAATCAGCAAATGAGCATAAAATTTAAAAAAAAAAAAAAACAAGCCTGGCTCACTATAAAGTTTAAATAATAAATAAATAATAAAAGCTGTGAGGATAGTGAAGGGCCTCAAGAGGAAGCTGTGTGATGAGTAGCTGAGGTCACTTGGTCTGTTCACCTGGAGGAGCCCTGTCCCGATCTTCAGCTTCCTCAGGAGGCGAAGAGGAAGGGCAGACACTGATCTCTTTTCTCTGGTGACCAGTGACAGCATCCATGGGAATGTCTGGAGCTGGGCCAGGGAGGTTTAGGTTGGATATCAGGAAAGGTTCTTCCCCCAGAGGGTGCTGGGGCTCCCCAGGGAATGGGAACATTCCCGAGGCTGCCAGAGCTCCAGGAGAGTTTGGACAGCGCTGCCAGGGATGCCCAGGGTGGGATTGTTGGTGTGCCTGTGCAGGGTCAGGTTGAACTTGATCCTTGTTAGTCCCTTCCAACTCAGCATATTCTATGATTCATAATCTCTGTATCTATATATTGCTTTGAAGGAATATGAAGAGAAGTGAAAGCTAATAATTGTTCGAGTTGCACAACACTTAGCCAAGAAATGATCACATTGTGGCTGACACAGCTCTGTTTGGGTTGGAGGGTGAGAAAACCACTGAGATGGCATTTCAAGTTTGAATGAAAGGTTTTAAGGACAATACTCCAAATTGCAGTGGCAAAGCTGCATTGCTGCACTCGGGCAGGCTTTAATAACCTGATACATTTGGGTGCCTCCTTAATCTGCCAGTTGTTTTCTGTAGGTCTGCTGCTGGTTATCAATGAATTTATCTTCTGCCATCTTCCTCCCCTGTTCGTGGCAGGGTCAGGGCTGATCCAAGGCAGTGCTGATGGGATTCCAGCCCATTACCATGCCGAGGGTGGCTGGGATTTGGGCACACAATGGGGTGTGACACCGCTGTGTGTGGGGAGGCACCTCCTTGTAAATGACAGCGCTCCGGTAAAGACACGCGGAGTTTGGGAGTCAGCGCTGCTGAGGAGATCTCTTAGCGAGGAGGTAGAAAGGTGATGCCCAGGAAAGAAAGAGGGATGATTTCCATGTGGTTCCCATGGGATTTCACCAGCTCCATGCCTCCACCACTGGCACCAGCATGACAGAACCGATGGGTTGTCACTGGATGGACACTCCATGATGCAGCCACAAGCACCGTTGGCATTGTGCTGCCAGAAAAAGTGTTGAGATTTTTAATTACCTTAATGGTGAGCAAAAAAAAAGGCCTGTGTTTCTAGTGCCATGAAGAGTGCAGAAAAGGGCTGTAAAATGCTAAAACAATGGCAGGCTCCTTGCTGAAGGATGCAGCACGTTGTAATAATGCGGCGCGTTTCGAAAAGATCTGTATTTTTTCAAAGACAAACATCAAACAGAAGGAAAAAGGTTATGTCACCTTCACCCTCACAGTACTGTCATTTATATGCTATCAGCTCATTAAATTCACATTAAGATACTCCATGGGACTTTAGGAGCTATTAGTGCACCTAAAATGGCATAACAAAATCTCAGTTCACTTTAAGAGAGATGGCATTGCGACATTTTGTATTTCATCACTGAATTATTATAGTCTCAGATGCATTCTGCTGTGATGGTAATGGAAGGAGGAATACTAGAGAGGAAAGCTGTCCATTTGTTTATCCCCAGGGAGAGAAAAAAGAAAGTTTGATAAAAAACTAGAGTGAAAGTAAAGCATTAACAATTTAACCCCTGTAGCAATGCTAAAGAACATGCAGGATTTTTATATTCTGCTTTTCAGGATGTTTAAAATAAAGAAAGAAGGAAAATTTCGTATGTAGGGTGTTGCTCCAGGCAATGGAAGGTGCAGCAAATGTACTGCATGAATGCAGACATCTGAGTCTTTTATAGGTGAAGTCTCTCATGACAGCCATAAAATACTTTCCTTCGTATAAATTCTCATGGTAAAAATGGTTGTTGTGATTAAAGTTGATGTTCTTGTTAGTTTGCTGTTGTTTTTCCTCCCTTTGCTTTCATCAGAAAATAAGTGTGCTCTTCTAGGTAAATCTGCAACCCTGTGTTTATAAATCCCACGTGGGATAATTCCCAGGCATTGTGCTCAGGAAGGAGGAAGGAAAAGTGAAGCCATACCAAGTTATCATTAAAGAGTTAATATATATTTATACATAAATACTAAAGAAGCACTACACTGCTTGATAAATAATAATTAAAAAAGGATATCTGAATTAATGGATATATATTTATGTTTTGGATCTAGAAAATAGCTTGATCTAAGGATGATTTTTCTACACAGTAACGGCAGCTATACATGAAATACATAAATAATATGTATTGAAGGATAGACAATAAGTTAAATTCAGTTTTTGAGGCAAAGGTAATTTTCTTATATGTGTGTGAATAATCAAAAAAATCAGAAGATGAAGAATGTTCAGTCACTTTATGCAATATATTTTTCTTAATATCTGTTAAGAATTATTTAGAAAACATAATAATTTCTTACAAGTGTTTCCTTCCCACTCCAGTCAAAAAAAAGTTTCCATGAGTTTAGCCTCACATGGAATAAAAGGTATCAGAAGAAGAGGCAGATTTGAGAGCCTAAAGCATTGTGGAGCCTCCAAATGTGCACATTCACTGGGGTGAAATCCATTCCTGTGAGAGACTCAGGACCAGCCCAACTTAAAACTTTCAAAATCCCTTTTAACTGCAAGGACCTGACACAGAGATTAGAAATTCTGTGGAGAAAGAGAATTCTGTGGAGCAAAAGAGAATTCTGTGGAGCAAAAGAGAATCTCCTCAGTGGAGAGGAGCTCAAAGACCTCGGGAGAGCATTGCAAGAGAAAGCTCAAGGTTTTGAAAACAGAGGAAAGCAGAAAGGGAATAACTTCACACTGAGCACCTGCTAAATTTAATGTTTGGCTACATTAAGAGAATAATCTCCTCAGCACAGGGATTCTGCTGCTTATTAGACAGTTCACCTGTTGGAAAGCACGAGAGACTCCAGTTTTTTTATCATCATCAGGAAACGCTCTTGAGTGGTGGCTCTGAAGGTTGAAACCCAACTGTGGAGAGAGTTTTCTGTCAGGCAGAAAAGATGTGCTGCACTTAAACTCTTGGGTTTTACCAGCTCTTGTTTACCTTCCCTGGTGGTGTGGGATCCTGGTGATGCTAACCTGAGCACTGTGAATCTTGGGAAGCAGCACCATTTTCTGTTAATATCTGCCAGAAAACATAGAGGAATTAATAGAGAATTTTGTGCAGTCTGGTACAGGACTTTTATAGGTCTGATGAATATTTACTGTCCCAGTGTTAATGCTGAAGAGCACTAAATTTTAACCTCTCTTCAGGCAGTGGGACAGTGAAGCCATTAGGAGTTGTTGCACATAAATAGGGGAATTTAACATTTAGGATGAGGCAAAAATCAGGAGTAGTTGTGCAGTTTTGGGGAAACTGTGGGGCACCCTGAGGGAGATGCCAAACCCCAAGAATGTAAGGTGACTGATAGATCAGTCAGGTGAAGGTGGCTGAAACTGTATTTTAAGTGTTCTGTTCTAGACTTAAAATGCAAATTAATTCTAATAGCTGGAGAAAAAGACAACCATATTTAGGTTTATTTGTATATTTATTTCCAAAATGAAAGAGACAAAGTGTGAAGGGAGCACAACACAAAACTCTTTTTGGTACTTGCTATATTACCAGTGACATATTCAGAGATGAATATTTAGAAGACAATTTTGTTTTTTCCAAGGGAAATCTGTGTGGTCAGGAACAGAAATTCAAACCTGGAGGTTGTGGCTGATTTAACCCAAACACTGCAGGAGCAGTTGTACCAAGCTCATAAATTTCAAGCTCTAAGTCATGCTTTGTGGCCTCTTTGTCATGGATTATGGACATTCACTGGCTGAATCCATGAAAACTTGACCATCTATGTAGGAATACAGTTTTATAACCCATTACAACATTTATCTAAGTTTTTAGCTAGATTTAGATTTTGTTTACATGTATTTATTTAGATAGAAGGAGTTGTTGCTGCTCTTCAGTGGCAGTGTGGTTGTGTAGAAGTCACTCTTGCCATCAATGGATGAATTAAAGCTCAACTTCAGGTTCTGGCTCAGATGGAGGATTGCTTCTGATCCACACAGCTTTAAACCCAGAAAATAATTTCTTCCTAGAAGTGCATATCTTGGCAGGGAATATCCTGCAGCAAAGGAGCACAGCAAATTCAGAGCAGAAAAGCCTCCAGTGCTGTTGAGAAGACTGGGAGAAATCTTTGTTGTGTTTTTTTCCCAAACCCAACGTAGCAGTCGGGTTACTGAGAATCACATTTGGTCCAAAATTTATCAGAGTTGACTAAAACTGTCCCTTTCAAAGGAAATGCCAAGGGCAGATGGACCCACTCCTTCTCCAGGCTAAGAGCACAGGCAGGGTGCTGTGCATGAGGACGTGGGAGAATATTGTTTGCTATCCTGTCATCTTTCAAAAACCCAATGTGAGCCTTTTATGTTCTGTGTTACAGCTGAAACTGCCAAATAGAAATAAAATAAACTTAGACATCCTTACCCTAAGCCAGAGAGGCTGATTTTACACCAAGAACTCCAGTGACTATGATATTTAATAGCATTCAGGGATATCTAATTTGCAGTCTTTTCATCAGGTCCAAGTAATTAATGTTATTTGTTTGCTATTATAAAGTATATTATACTAGTATCATATATTATAAAATAGCTTTTATTTCATATCTCTCTTGGCCATGCAGACCCTGTTAAATGTCTTTCACTGTGTCTTACTGATCTTTAATATTTATTTTGCAAGGTGAAGCACAGTCTATTCTCTATTCTTGTATAACCACCTAAGCCAAAAATCCCCTTCAGTTAGTAAAGAGCTTAATTTTGCACCTTAGTTTTTTGTCACACCTCATGACACGGAGTAGATAATCATTACTGCCACTAATGGCCCTGTTAATCCTTTCACAGGTATTCACTGAAACTGCTGGAAGTAAATATTGCCTTGGCAGGTCTAGGGCTCAGTATCTGGGTATTATGTGGTGTGTCAGGAAAATAACTGTGGGATGTTCTGGCTGTAAATTGTTCTTACAGACCTGCACAGCTCCCTGACATCTCCAGGGGGCTTCAGCAGGACCCACAGTGCTCTCAAAAGCTAAAGTTAACCAGAAGTTAAACCAGGACCTGCCTGGGCTGGGCTGCAGAATCCACCCCACTGTCCCACTCCCGTAATGTTTTCATTTCCTCAGTCACCAATCGGAGAGGACTGGGAGTAGAATAAATTGAGATGAATAAATTCATGTGTTTTTAAAAGAATCACGTAAGCATAGAACTGCCTCAGTAAGAAGGGACCAGAGAAATCATCTTGTTCCAACCCCTCTGCCATGGCAGGGACACCTCCCACTGTCCCAGGTTGCTCCAAGCCCTGTCCAGCCTGGCCTTGGGCACTTCCAGGGATCCAGGGGCAGCCACAGCTGCTCTGGGGACGCTGTGCCAGGGCCTGCCCACCCTCACAGGGAAGGATTTTTCCTAATTCCTAACCTAACAGCTAATCTACTGGTGATGTGAAGCCATTCCTCCTTGTCCTGTCCCTCCAGCCCCTTGTCAATTGTCTCTCCCCACCTTCCTTGCAGGCTCCCTTCAGGTCCTGGAAGGCCACAGTGAGGTCACCCCAAAGCTTCCTTTCCAGGCTGAGGAATCCCAGCTCTCCCAGCCTTCCCTCCTCTGATCACCTCTGAATTCCTGCTCTGGAGTCTCTCCAGCAGCTCCAGGTGCTCCCAGGGCTGGGGCAGCTCTGCAGGTGGGGTCTCACCTGGGCAGGCAGAGGGGTTTCCCCTTTCCCTGCTGCCCTGGCTGTGGGATGAGCCCAGGGATGTGGGATGTGCTCATCCTTTCCTGGTCCATGTCCAGCTGAGCCCCAGTGCCCAGTGCTGCTCTGAGCACCCACGATGCTGTTTTTGGCACTGACACCCTGCAGCATGCAGGAGAGGTCCTGACCTGCCTTCCCTTGTGGCTGCACACAAGGTTCTGTATCAATAAGAAAATTATTTCTGTTATCTCAGTCAATTAAGGAGTGTATTTAGAAATAATGAGAACTGTAAGGTGTGGTATGTGCTTTAACAAAACAAACAAATTATAGGGATGGACAATTTTTCCTAGCCTGAATGATGAAAAGCAACTTTAGTTAAATATATAAGCAGTAATATTCTGTGAAATGTGGAGTGAAATTAAAAAAGAGAACCCCATCTCAGAGCAAACCTCAAGTATCCTTGAAAAATCAGAAAGAAAAAAAAAAATGGAGATTTGTGGGTTTTTTTTCTGGGGGAAAAATAAATATAAAAGGTCACAGTGTGTCTCTAACTTATGTGGACATGGCTGGAGGGAAGTGCTTGTGCAGAACTCTCCCATGGACTGAGGGCTGCAGCTCAAAGCAGTAATTGTGGGTGATCAGTCAGTGCCTGCTTCTGCCCTGTGCACTTGTCTGAGGAGGAAGATCCTGGATGTTGGGATTCCTGGGGGAAATCACTGCCATTGCTGCTGAGATGCAACTCTGGGTTGTGGCCAAATCCCCAACTGGACCCAGCACCACCACAACAGGGAAAGTTCTGTGACATTTTCTGGTGTTTGATAATGGCACATTAACATCTTTGGCCGTGGTTGACTCTTGCTTGGGGTTTGGCTGTGGGAATGAGTTACTGTGGCTTGACAAATTAACAGACATCAGCTGAGCCCCAGAAAACAATCTGGTGCACCCTCACAGCCTGTGGCAAAGGGAAGGTAAAATACAGAGAAAGAAATTACAGAGGAGAAAGAGAGAGAGGAATAGAATAGAATAGAATAGAATAGAATAGAATAGAATAGAATAGAATAGAATAGAATAGAATAGAATAGAATAGAATAGAATAGAATAGAATAGAATAGAATAGAATAGAATAGAATAGAATAGAATAGAATAGAATAGAATAGAGAGGGAAAGGAGAAGGAAAAAAGGAAAGAAAAGGAAAGAAAGAAAGAAAAGGAAAGAAGGAAAGAAAAGGAAAGAGAGAAAAAGAAAGAGAGAAAAGGAAAGAGAGAAAGAAAGAGAAAGAGAGAAAGAAAGAAAGAAAAAGAAAGAAGGAAAGAAGGAAAGAAGGAAAGAAGGAAAGAAGGAAAGAAGGAAAGAAGGAAAGAAGGAAAGAAGGAAAGAAGGAAAGAAAGAAAGAAAGAAAGAAAGAAAGAAAGAAAGAAAGAAAGAAAGAAAGAAAGAAAGAAAGAAAGAAAGAAAGAAAGAAAGAAAGAAAGAAAGAAAAAGAAAGAAAGAAAGAAAGAGAAATTTAGTTTATCCTTTCTTTTGAGGCGGCCCAAGAACATTCAAATGAAGCAGGGCAGACAGGAGTTTTTCAGTCTGTGGTAACTTCTGTGTCTCAGCTCTTGGTCTGTAAATTTGCCTTAAAATCCTAAATAAAGCCAAAGTCAGATTAGTGTGGGTCTTTGCAGGTCCCTGCCTTTGGTGGGAATGACAAAGGATGGGAAATCAGCTGGGCTGCTGTAAGGCAATGAAAATCAAGCAAAGTTAATGCCAGCTCTGGAGCACATTATCTCCACAAAATCAGAATATTTGTCAACTTTTAGACAGATCCACATGAAGTTCTTATTCCTTTGGGATTTTACATTTTCTGTAACACAGGGTCTTATGTCAGAGGAAGGGTGGTGGGGGCAGAAATTAAGATATTTGTTAAACTTTGAAGTGATTCATTTCTGAGTGTGGATTTCTCCAGCATTTTCTTTCTTTCTGAAGAAGCAGTGTGTGATGTGACACTCATGTTACACTGGTCATTTTGTGGGGGACAGATAAAGGAGATTTTGGGGATGACTTCAGCTTTGTGTGTCTCACTTTCTTATGAAGTGTCATAAATAGCCCAACCTCAAGCTGACACCCTTCAGGAAACACTTATTCTAGCACTGAAATTTTCAAATACACCAATTTTTATATTAATTATGGACAGCATTGCTCTGGGAAGTGCAGAAGAAACATGGTGGTGCTTATCTGCATCTTGTGGAGGAGAGAGATTGTTAATTCGGAGGATGAAAACACCTTTTTAAAGAGTAAACAGGTAAAAACACAGCTTTTATGTTATTTTCTGTGGAACCTCCTTCATCTCTCTTGGCATCAGCACCTCGTAGTGCAAGGAACTTCTCTTGCAGATCATGGTGTGGGTTTTCCTAATAATTATTGACAGCCCACTTGGTTTGGTGTGACAGGGGGCCTAAAGTGTTTCCTTCTGACCTAAATTCTTGGCTGCAGTATGTGGGCATCTGGAGGGTGAGCGCTGTGTGATTAGAGAAGAAAATACAATTTACTTCTGAAACTCTGCCACTGTAAACCTGGGCTGCAGGGCCATGAGTGGAAGATCACTTGGGCTAAAATCTTGGGTTAAAACAAGTTGCAGACAGCAGAAAACTAAATCAGTGTTTAGAAGAGGTTAGAAAGCATAATGGCAGTAAAAAGGATGATTGCAAATCAATAGAATAAAAGAGATAGATTGGAATAAAAAAAAAGAGAAAAGTTTGAGAAAAACATGTTATAAAATTGTATAAATAAGTTGATCAGGCTGGCCATGGGTCCAACAGTGGTTTCAGGTCTCGCTGGTTGCACTCACTGCTTGATCAGATTTCACAGCATTTATTTGTCCTTGACAAAACCCATCCTGGTCCATGTTTACTTGCATGAACATTTATTAAGCCATAAAAAGCCAAAAACCTGCTGTCCTTAACTCAATCCTGACTGCCAGTAGGGAATTGAAGTCGCAGGGATGAGATATGGCCCTGGGATGCTTTGGAAATATTATTTTCTCAGGATGCTTGGTGGAGTCTTGGGAAAAGATGGTTTGGGAAATATTTATCCAACCTGCACATGCAGGAAAACACTGTATTTTGGGGGGTTTAAGTGCATGTATACATTTAAATTATATTTATTTTTAAATAATGGGACATTTCAGTATCTGGCACGGATGTGTATGATCTGCTTTTAACTTAAATCTGGTCTAAGCACAAATAAGTGGTGCAGGCAAGATAAAATGATATTTAAAGCCAGACCAGAGTGCTATACACTCCACCATCTTCTCTTATAACCACCTCTATAAAATTATATATAAATCTGATAGTGGTTAATTGAGAGATGTGAGCAGTCCTGCTCACTGCCTGAGATGTTGACCTGGCACTGAGGTGACAGTATCTAACCCCTGTCAGATGGGAGGATTTCAGGCAAGTCAGGTCACCCTGGCTGTGTCTCATTTAACCCATGAAACTGGGATAATTAACTCTGCTCGTGTCCTCTAGAAAATCTTGGGATTTGCTGCTGAGCAGGATATCCCTTTTTTTATAGGAAATCAGCCAGATTTATAACTCTGGTTTGTAGCAGAGGAAAACATGTAACAAAAAAAAGAGGGAAAATCAATGTAGAACACCGATAACTGCTCTAAAAATACTTTAGTTTTTGTTATTGTTTTGACTCACAGGAGCAAGCAGGAACCTTTCAGAGTTTCACTAGGGCTGTCTGTTATTCCTGCTTTAGTTATATCACAGACTTCCCTCCGAGTCCTTACATCAAGATCCACTCCAGACAAAACCTGCTGTCTGCTCTCCCTGCCCGACAATATTTGCTTGATGAGAACTTCAGCTCTCACTGGTGATGAGAGAAGCTGTTCCTGAGCTCATCTGTCGGTGCAAGAACTGCCCCAAGAGCATCCAGCAGCTCTGCAAGGTCTGAAATGAATCTGTCAGTGCACTGACCTTGCCTTTGCCCTTATTCCAAGTATATGCATTGCTAGATATCAACAATCTAAACAGAGCTAAAACCCTAAGCAACCAACACATAAACAATCAAAACAACAAATGCATTTGTTGCATTAGCTGACAGCACCCATAATGTCACTGGACAAATATGTAAATACTGACCTAAATCCCTTTTCTGGAGACTTTTGTGCTCACTTTAAATGTTGGAACAGACAGCAGCTCCAGCATGGATAGCCCTGGGTCTGACCAGGAACCTCGGTGCCCACATGGGTGCAGAGCCCTTCTGCTCCTCCTCACACTCCACAGGACTTCAGGGAAACGTGATGGAAAGAGGATTTCATTCTTGTGAATTTTGGCACCACTCATTAGCATTCAATTAATTAAAACAAAGTTTCTAATATATTTTGGCCGGGTTGAAAAAAATAGACATCTGAATGTGCAGAAAACTGGAGTGCTGACCCAATCCATCAATTGCATTGGACATTAATTGCATTTTTTCCCACTGACTTCAGGAGCTGTGGATCAAACTGAATGTGATAGTCTGGGTGGAATTATATTTTTGCTGCTGAAGCCAAAAGACTTTCCTAGGTGTTTCCTGAATTAGAGTGATAACCATTAATTTTCTTTTCCATCAGGGTGGTGGATGGAAGCAGGATAACAGTGGTGGTGCCCAAGCAGGGTATTCCAGCCTCTCCAGTCTCCAGGAACAGATGCTCAGGTTCTGCAGCACCATGGAAATCCATATCAATATCCCATTTTAACCTTTTGGCTGAGCAGAGGGTGCCCAGTTTTCCCAGCACTGCCTCTTCCCCAGAGAGCAGGAGACGCTGGTAATGTGGGTCAAGATGAAATCGAAAGGCTGGGTGGATTTTCAAAGTTTTAAACATCCAAGGATGGATTTTGGCAGTAATAGTGAAAATATCTGCACTGTACAGTTAGTTGGGACACAAATTTGTGCAGCAGTGCTGTCCAGGTTAGTGTATAATTATCTGTGTCCAGATAAATGAGGAAAAAAATGTCACCAGTTCATCAAAATCATGAAGTGTTCAAGCAAACCTGTCTTTATACTGCAATAACTTCCATAAAACAGACTTAAAATACTTTAAAAAGTTTCTTACCTCTCAGATAACAGATTTTTTTTTGGGGTAAGGATTAGACAACTGCTGATGTTAATAACTCTTGATGACTTTTTAACTTATTCTGGAGAACCTCTTCCTCACCAGGGTGGTGTTCACCTCGAGGTAGGCAGCATTCCCTGATTGTGGAGATCTGTGATCTGCTTTTTGCACAATATTAGGTATTTGTGGAATTTTCCAAATGCTGAACTCAGACTGATTTCAGCAGGAGCCAGGCACTCGCTGCCTTCTGGGATCCGTGATGCAATTTGCTGTGTACAAAACACCCATAATGCCATTTACCTGCCTCAGTCAGATTTTATGAAGATAAAACTAAAGCTGGAATTGTCCTTTAGAGTTTTTCTGACAGGACACTTTTCAACAGCTATTTTGGGGAAAACATTTTCAGCTGTTGTGCTGTGAAGAGATATGGAGGGAAAAAATTAATTATGATTTTAAGGGAGCTGAAAACCAGACTTTAATATTCTTTATTGATGTTTGCATCATGCTGTTTAGAACATCATGGGTGATACTTCTATTTGGAATAATTTCTAAACATGAAGTGATGGTAGAATCCCAGACTGGTTTGGGCTGGAAGGGACCTTAAAGCTCATCCAGTTCCACCCCTGCCATGGGCAGGGACACCTTCCACTGCCCCAAGCTGCTCTACTCTTATTTTGGTCTGTGATAGTGAAAATAAAATAAAATCCTTCCTACTCTGTTTCAGGGAGGCCCTCCAGGGTCTTGTGCAGATTCCTGTTTGGAACTTTGCTGTCAGTTCTGTGATTTCACCTTAATTCTCCTCATTTTCTGTATCAGCACATGAAGGAAAAGAGGGATTGTTTAAACACACTTGTTTTCCCCCACTGAAATGGCAGGTACTAAATAAAAACACAATAAAAAAAAAAACTGAGAAAAATAATATTTGGACTCTTCAAATATTTGGTTTCTCATATAATTAGGGAAGTGCAGCAAGTGGCTGCTTCTCTATAATTCTGAAAGTAAAATTTTTAATAGAAAGTTCTGTTATCTGCTCTTGTGTAATTTCTTCTAAAATACTAAATAACCAAGGAAATTTTTTCATTTGTAATGTAATTTAATTCTGGATTTTATTTTTGATTATGGTCGAGGTTAACTTTGGTGTTTTCAAAATGAATTTCAAAGACCATTTATTCAGCTAATTTTGAAGGCAAAAACAGACTAAAACTTTTATCCCAGTTGGTAAGCAGCTATCCCCTAGTTTTATTCAAGTTTTCACATAAAAATGCCAGTCGGGAATAAAACTGACAAATATATTCAATCAAAGATGGAATATTTTTTCCTCTTAAGTTGCAAATGGCTTCATTAAAATAAAAGCACCACCTTAGGGATTGCATAAAGCAGAATATTGGTACCTAAATGGTATTTATGACTCGGCTAAATGTAAAGTGAATTAAAATTTAAAGGATTATAGTCAGGTAGGCCAGAGAGGAATGTCCATTAAGGAGATGAAAGAACTTGCTGTCCCCAGCGACAGGCACGGTGGTCAGACACCTCCACACTTAGTGCCACTGGAAATGGAAATATCATGGGTGAGCCCTACTTCAGGCAGAGAAAACAAAATCCTCCTGCAAACATTCAGATTTGGGCTTAATTCTGTGTGCATTTCGTGTGTAGGAGATGCAGGTTTGTGTGAGTGTATGTAAAAGTATATCTATATATCTATATAAAATATAGATATCTATATAAAATTCTATATCTACATAAAATACGATAAATATGTCTCATATTTTATATAGAAATTCATGATTGCAGTATATTATCTATTATATCTATATATCTATTATGTATTTTAAATCTAGGTATTCATAATATATATTCTATGTAATACAGTTATCTATATCATATATATATATCACATCAAATTATATATATATATGTATTATATTTAGATATAAAGTATTACTAGGACTATCAGGAAACTGAAAAACCCAGTTAATGATTTAAATTATAACCGAATTCAGGTTAAATTCATGAAAATAAATCTGTTCACACACACTTTCTTGTTTTACAGTTACCCTGACAAACTCTGCTGCTTCCACCTCTGAGTAAAAAGTCCAAGCTGTATTTTAAGGGATTCATCAGAGGCAGAGGGACAAGGGGCTTTCAGTAGGTGCCAAAGCACACATGGAATTTTTGATGTGGACAGAGAGCTGCCGGGTTTGTACTTCATCTGCACACACATGGGCATAGATGTGTTGCTATTCCTCATTTTTTACCTTCTGTAATGAAATAATCACAGATGGGTTGGGTTGGAAGAACCTTTAAGCCCATCCCATCCCACCCCTGCCATGGCAGGGACACCTTGCACATCCCAAGGTTTCTCCAAGCCTGGTCCAGCCTGGCCTGGGACACTCCCAGGGATCCAGGGGCAGCCACAGCTGCTCTGGGAATTCCATCCCAGCCCCTCCTCACCTTCCCAACCAGGAATTCCCAATTCCCAATATCCCATTTAACCCTTCTCTCCTTCCCTTTGAAGCCATTCCCTGAGTCCTCTCACTACAGTTGCTCAGTTAAATCATTGAACTGAATTCTGCCCTCAGCAGCCAACAATTAATTCCATGATCAGCAAGTGACTGGCAGAAGTTCTTGGAAGACTTTTTCTCTTCCCTGCATCCTGGTTTCTTCATGGAAAAGCCATTGTTGAGTTACTGCACAGTGGGGAGTTGCTCAGGAAGCAGTTCCTCATTACTCAAAAGGGTTTGTGACCAAACAATAATTGTTCTTCAAGCTGTGTGCTTTTAATTTACAAATGCATTTTATGAAAACCAAGTTTTTCAGTTGCTTTTTGGAAAAAGCAATTGAAAAAAAAAATATCCAACCCTCTTTAATTGACTGTCTGACACCTGCCTGTGCCCTCCCTTGGCCACATTAATGTAATAATAATGTAATAAACTTGGGGGTTTGCTCCAAGTATTGGTGTTGCTGCCCTGGAAAAAGCCACTTACATCCTGGATTCAGCCAAAATGCTCAGTCCTGAGGTTTATTCACCCAGCAGCACCCCTCTGAATATTGCACACCCAGGATTGTGACAGTTATTGGGGGGAGAAATAGATACCATTCAATTCACCACCTTTTTAAAAGATATGGTGAATTTTCATAGCAATCATTTGCAGAATTTTGTTTATTTCCTGTTGCTTCTGTCCAGCTACTCCCTGCTGTAAGGTGCTCCTGGCCTTGTCCTCTCCCTTCTCTGCTGCCAGTGACACACAAGTGCCACATTTGGGTGACACCACTCGTGTCACCTCTGACTGTGGCCCTGTGCCTTTAGCTTAGCACACTATAACACTGTAAAGCTTCAAATCCAAAGGAATGTGAGCTGGGATATCAACAAACCTGTTCCAGGTGAGTGATTCAGAGTGGGTACTGAACATAGCTTGGAATAAAGGAATGCAGGGAAAAAGGAAGTGAACCAAACCCACTTCAGTTATGAGGATAAGTTCTGAAAAACTGCACTTTTTCGACTGTTCTCAGTTGGTTTGTAGGATGATAACCATAAAAGTGTGCTGCAGAGATTTGAATATAACATGCCATGTAAAAAAAAGAGAGTATATGAGAAATATGTCTTTAATCTGAGGCATGAAAATAAAATGAAGCTATGGATGAACTGTGTTAATTGCCTCTTGCAATTACAGGGTTCTGACTCATAAAAGTACCAGACTGACACCAGCCAAAATCACACACAAAAAAAGCAAACAGAACATTTGGAAGTAACTTTTGAAAAGGTTAATATTTGCTAAGGAAGGGGAATCATATCCTGGGGGGAGGATGTGCAAACTGCTCTTGGAGCAGGGAGAACTCCACTCATGTGTGGGGCCAAGACAGAAATGTGGAGTTTGTTCCTACTGGGGTAGCTGCTGCAACTGGGTAATCCCTGGAAGAGGATTCCAGGGATGCAGCAGGGACACTGGGAAGATGGATGGAGACTCATGAAAATCACATTTTTATTTCAAAGGAGTGTGTTGTGGAAGCTTGTTTGGAAAATGATCAATTAAGCCAAATTCAAGAGAAAACCTCCTTATTAAGCTTGACTTGTGTAAACTCTGTGTTTAGAAGAGGTCTTGGTGTTATAAATATTTTATAAAAAAAACTCTCTAAAAAGCTTTTGCTAGTAAAGCTCAGGACCCGAGGAATTTAGAAGGTTGGTTTTCCTGAACTTACTGACACATTTAGAACAGGTGAATGAACTTTTTAAGGAATTGTTTGTCCCAAAGTTCCAAAATTCATCAACAGCATGTGCTGGGAAAAGGCAGGGGCACGAAAAACTCCATCCAGAGATGGAAGCTGAACTCCTGCAGCCAAGGATGCTCTGGACAGAGCTTTAAAAGGAGCTGGGAAAGCTCAGCCTCCCCCAATATCCTCAAAAAGATTTTACAGCAAGGTAGAAGCTCAGACGTGGGCTGTGAGAGGCTCATTTCTCTGGGAAAGGAAGCACTGCAGGAAAACATCAGCTGGTTGGGGGGCATAGGAGAACAGGGATGCAAGAAACAATTTCCACTGCCTGTAAGGACAGAAGCACCTGGGGATGACTGATAACAAACACTTCCCTGCTGCTGGATGCCCCAGAAGGGGTCTAGCAGGTCATTGTGTAATTGCACACATTTAGCAGGTCCTTTATTAAAGAGCTTCCACAAAAATATCGCTCGGGCAGTGACTCAGCACTTGGGGTAGGTGGCAAAGGAAAGTAAAATACATTTTTAACCCCTGGAGGTGTTATAAAGTGTGGTGTTTACAGAAGGTATGTGGATGATGCTGGTACATTTTCCAAAAATAATATAAATTTATTTATCATGAAGAAGTTCAGAGGACTTGAGGAGGAGAATGTAAAGAACCCAGGAGCTGGGCTGGGGTGGAAACAGTTAAAGGAGAATTCTGCATGGAGGAGCAATGGGTGGGACTGTGGTCTGTGTGATCCCCAGCCATGAGGAGAAGGGGGTTCCTCCCTGAAGAGGAAAATTCTGTTTTCCCTCCTTCCTTTGGGTAATTCCCAAGGGATGTGCCCTGAGAAAACTTGTCTCAGTTCAAGCTTTACTGCATCACCTTCAGCCACTTCATTTTCTGGGCAGGCTGTACCCTGCACACTCCCAGACTCAGATTTAATGTATAGATCTGCAGTGCTCTCCTCACCTCCCATCCCTCTCTGGGGCTACCAGAGAAACTGAGCTCCTGAGGATGCAGCTGGGGGTCATTTTTGGGGCCATCTCAAATTGATTGCCCTGTCCTTGCTGGGTGTGTGTGGTAGGAAACTCTGTCCAGGGTTACGCAGGGACAGGAGTCACTTCAACAGTTGTACTTTACACAGATGAGGAGTCAGGGTAGCAATGCATAGGAAAAGCTTTTGGTTTTGTTTATTTGACAATAAAGGGAAGAAAAAAAAAAAGGGATTCTTGCTTTTAAGTAGGTCATTGTTAAAGAGTTTTGTTTGAGTGAGGGTAATTAACGCCTTCTCAAGGCTGAGACACACCTAAAGGACATTTGGTAATGGGATTGAAAAAGTGATTGGTGTAGCCTGGAGCTTTAAATTAAAGTCATCAAAGGTGGGGTCAGGCTGGTGCTGCTCACCTCAGCCAGGGATGGTTCAGGAGCAGCTCTGGGGCTGAGCTTCCTGCAGTGAAACCACCTTGGGTGCCATGGAAGGAGGTTGTGGGTGCTCCCACCACATCAGAGAGAGAAGAACCTGGAGAGCCACCACCACCACCACCTCCTGCTTCTGAGCATCCTTTGCAGCTCAGGGTAGGTGTGATGCAGTTTTTGTCTCTTGGATGGTTGTGGTGGGTTGTACAGAGTCCATGGTGATGTTTGGCCTGGTTTTGGAGGGGTTTGGATTAAACCTGTGTGGTAATAATGAAGAGAGTCTGAGTTGGTCTGTGCTTTGGGGTGAGTTTTACCCAGTATCTCCTTTTTTGTGGTCTGTGAGGACCAAAATGTTTTAAATTCAGGTTTTATTGTAATAAAGCTGGAAAATGTTTTCAGTAGAGAAAATTCACAGTGGATGTGGAAGGTAGAAATGATTCTTGTGTCTTTGGGAGCTGCTCCTTGCTTTTAGGCTTGGTTCTGGCTGAGTAAGCGGCTGTTGGAGCTGTAGCATTTTCTGTGCCGTGTTTGAGAGATTTTCTGGAAGTTTTATTTCCATTTCTAGCAGAATGTTTGGCTTTTCTGTTCTCCACCACCACCCCTTGCCCCACCACACTTGGCTGGCTGCTCATTGGTGCTTTCCAGAACTTTCTCTGTGATGTTTCTTTAAAGGTTTGTACTTTTCGTGGGCATAATTTGGTCAGCTAAGAAATTAAAGCATCAACGACTTTTTGTTTGCATCTAATGCAGGAGATATGGCAGCTGCTCCTGTGATTCATGGAAATGCAAAACCAGTGGTATAAATGAAATAAATAGGGAGCTTTGGGTATGAACTAAAGACCCAGGGAAAAAGGGTCTCTGTAGCAAAATCAGGAGTGAGTTGCAAAAAGAAAAAAAAGAAAAATCTGCTGTTCTAGACTGCTTTTCTAATCTTTCTGCAGTAAACTGCCTAAATGTCAATGAGTGTGTTAATGTACATCTAAACTGGTTTTTCTAAATAGTACAAAAGGGATATGTAATGATGAGTCAAATATCAGCATGAATTTATGTAGTTTCTAATGGTTTTGAAATTTGTATGCATCAGCACTAGCTCCTACTAATTGTTTAATGGGAAAATGCATTTAATTCAAGTAGCTGCTGGAAAACCATGTGAAACCCTGATTTTTATTTTATTTTTTCTTTTGGCCAAGTAGAAGTAGCTGTGCATGCTTATGGTGGAAGATAATGGTGCTAGTGCCAGAATAAAGAGATTTTTCTGGAGGAGCTCAACCTGTAAATCTACTGGTTGCAACCAAGGAGAATAATCTCAGTCCCTTAAATTGTTTGTGGGATGTCAAGAATTTGTGTTGTTGAGTTTTGGCTGGGGAAGGAGGCACAGGGCTGTGCTGCTGGAATTTGGAAAGGTTTTGGCAGTGTCATCCTCTAGTGATAAGTCAGATTAAAACATGGACTTGATCAAGTTCAGCTTTTTCTGTGGCATTTTCCTGCAAGTGGGGTCAGACTGTGGTAGAAGATGCACCTGAGCTGCTACAAGAGAAAAAATCCAGAATCTGTGGTGTATTTGCATAATTTTGGCTGAGTTTTATTCATGCTGCTTTGCTGGGATGGTTGAACTCTTTTTTTTTTTCCCTTAAAACAAAGATGTTTAAACCAAAGGCCTGGTTGCAGAGGCACATGGGAAGGAGCTGCTATCCCCAGCTGGGCAATTGCTGCACTGTACAGAATTCTACAGATTTGCTGTAGATGTGGAAATAATTAAAAATGTTTTCTGTACCTGAATCATTTTCTTTGCATATGAGTGGAGCTCACTGAGATTCTCGCTGCTGTTTGTCTGTGCTGTGACCAAACTTATTTATCAGTAGCAGCAAATTGTTAGTCATTCTCAGAAGTACCCTGAATAAAATGTGCCAGCTAAACTGCACTCAGAGTGGGGGAAAGAAAAAAAAAAACAAACCCAGCCCCACAACAAAAAAAAAAAGCGAAGAAAAAACCTCCCTGCAACCTGATCTGGCTGTTATGGGAGACAATTATTATAGTTCTTCACTTGCAAATTTTCCATTTGTGTGAAGTTGCTTCCCACAGTCTCTCACTGTCACATTCATTCAGAAGCCAGAATGGCATTGATAGAGCTGAGTGTTTTGGCTCGTTCCCCCCAGTTCTGCCTGGAGACTGGATGTACAGGATGTAACAGAAATCTTCCCCCAAAATTCTGCCCTCCCAGTAGCCTGTTTTTTTTTTTACTTGAAAGCACTTCTTAGGCTCTCCTTCTCTGCCTTTTGTCCTAATTCGAATATGCTTTGAAAACAAAACAAAACACTTGAAATGGCAATTTTGGAGCTTCCCCCTTGCAAAGCTCTTCCTCTTTCAGATGATTAATAAAAGAAATAAAAAAACAGCTCAAAAATCCTGGTTTGAAGCTGCCCTCACTTGTCCAGTGATGCTCTGAGAGCTGGATCCCTCTGCTTTGGAAATAGTCTGGGAGAGCTGGAGCGTTCAGGCTGTTTAAAGGAAAAATGCATTAGATTCAAGGAGCTGCTGGAAAATCATGTAAAAATCCTCATTTCTCCTTAGTTTTGCCAAATAGAAGTAGAGGTGTCTGCTTCTGGTGGAAGATAATGGTGCCAGTGCCAGAATAAAGGGATTGTTCCAGAACAGATCTACTGTTGGAGTTGAGAACTCAACTGTGAACAAGAATCCAGGGAGACCTTAGAGCTCTTTCCAGTGTTTACAATCTCCAGGAGAGCTGGAGAGGGACTGGGGACAAGGGATGGAGGGACAGGAGCCAGGGAATGGCTCCCAGTGCCAGAGGGCAGGGATGGATGGGATATTGGGAATTGGGAATTCCTGGCTGGGAGGGTGGGGAGGGGCTGGAATTCCCAGAGAAGCTGTGGCTGTCCCTGGATCCCTGGAGTGGACAGGGCTTGGAGCAGCCTGGAACAGTGGGGAGTGTCCCTGCCATGGCAGGGGTGGGATGGGATGAGTTTTAAGGGACAACACAAAGAGTGAGGCTGTGCAACTTCCCTGAATGAATTAGTTTTGTTTGCAGCTGGTTCCCATCCTGCTCTGGAATATCCATCTTGGGTTCAAGAGAGCGCTGTGACTGTTGTAGATGTCAGTCGAATTCCCACTGCTATTCCAGCAAGGACAAGGTGCCTCTCTCCCACTCGTTGCTGTGAGAAGGTGCCTCACATCCTCCTCCCTGCCATGACTTCCTCAGCGTTCCTCCTCCTCTGATGCAGAGGTATTTGCAGCAATAACAGTTTTCAAACAGAAAATTAATAAAACGTGCACACGTTTTTAATTTTATTTTTTTTTTTTTAAGGCTTGTGATTTCCTCCCAACAAAACTGTCACTGAAGCTGGTAACTGCATTTAGCAGGAATGATTAGAGACGTGTGACAAATTTACAGCGAAATGCGCAGCAGAACTGGGAACGTTTTTCTTTTCATCAGCTCTATGAGAAGCGAGGAGGGGTAAACATGTTTTCCTCTCCCTTTCTGCCTGACAGCATACTTGAAAATTTAAGATAGGGGAGTATAACTTCTCAGTAATGTTTCTGGTGAAGTATCAGCCAATTTTTGGAATAGATAAAATTCATTCTGGATGGCAATCAGTGGCCATTGGTTAACATCATTAATCAGCAGGGATGGGATATCTTGGTTTATCAAAACAAGAAGTAGAAAAAAAAAAAAACCTCTTGGTTTTACAGCAGTTAATAATGCAAAATTTTTTGAATGAAGGATAAAATGTTCTTGTCCCATAATGGTCATGTTTAAAATACTTATGAAACACACAGCGGTGTTTACATTTTTGGTCCTGTACTTCTTGTGCCCACAAAAATGATGTAAAAATATAAATATAAGAGCCTGTGCTGCCATGGGAGGGACTAAACCACTTAGTGCTTCAACAAAAAGCTTCAAGGTGTTTCTTTGCAGATTTAATCACTATGCAGCAGTCTTTCTTATTCTCTAGTTTCTAATAGAATGTAGAATTTCACTTTATTTAGATCAAGGTAAAAAAAAAATATATTTTTTAATAGATGGTGTTTTTTGAGGGCATGGAGTCTATCTACATGAAACATATTTTAGATGAATACTCTTTGAAACTGTTTTTAAACAAGGTTGAAAACAGGTAAAATTATATGCCATAGATTGCATACAAAATCCTGAATGGAGTTAATGAAACCCTGGTTCTCTTGAGCAGAGGTACATCCTATATTGGATTGAGATTATCAGCAGCAGAATGGAAAAAGATTAGGAGCAAAAGTATGTGGAGGCCTCAATTTAATGCAAGTTAATATTAAAATTATGTCTGGAAGTCATTTAAATCCCCCAGTAATGGTTAAGTGGAGGGAAAGCAACAGGATTTAAGTGTTAAAAGAGGATATTGGCTGGTTGGTTGTTGGGTGGAGGGAATGTAAAGGTGTTGGACAACTTTGGGAAAATATAACACACACCTCCACGATCTTGGATCGTTGTTAAATACCAGACCTTCCCTGGAGTTCCAGTGCTTTAGTTGTGCTCCAGGGAGGGCTTATCAAGAGAAAATAAGAGTTGTGAGGAAGGGGGTTTTGGGATGATGAATGTCCCAGTTGATACTCGTGTCTGGAAGTGAATTGCTCATTTTTATACTTGGATTTTTATTGAAAAATATCTCAAGTATTACAGTGGTGCTTGAAGTTAAAATCGGGTCCTGAACATGCCACAGGATAAAGATGATCTGTGTAACTTGTGACAGTAGAAACATGTAAATTCTGTTTTATAAAATGCTGTTTTTTGGGTTTTTTTCTACATTTTGGGGGCAAACACTGAAGTATCATATCAGTGTTTTGGTTTAAACTTGGATTTTTGACTGTTTTCAGGGAATTAACTGTGACAAAAAATAGTGTTTTTTTCTGTGAATCTGTAAGTGTTGATCATGCTGTGTCACCAGGAGCTTTATGATGATAAATTTAAATTTCCATTTGGACTGAGGTGTGTTTAATCACAGATGTGACAGTTTTACCCATGCAGGTTTATGTAGATAAAGAAAATGACACAGGTGAGGGGAGGTGACAAATGAAAAGGAAAATAAAGGAAGATAATAATAAATAAAAATAAAGGTTTGTGATGCAGTGCATCACCATTTTGATGGCATGGGGAAGGGAAAGGGGCTTTGGTTTTCATCTTCATGGAGGAATTGAAGAGATGCTGACTCCAAAGGCCACACTAAAATGCCACATAAAGTTAATGTGTCACGATCATCCTGTGCCCTCATCAATAATCTTCCAGCGGTGTTGGGGTGTGGGATTATTTTTGACTTTGTTTCCCATCCTGAAAACCAGGGTACTGTTCCTCATCTGTCTTGCAAGGATGTTGTATTTACCAGGGAATGCATGCAGAATGATTTCTGAAAGATGCTCTAGAGTGCAAAGAATTATGGCATTGTTTTTATTCATGACTTGAGCTGGGTTTTAGTTAGTTGCACGCCTTTGTATGCCGCGTGTTGGGTTTTCACAGCAACGCCTGTGTTCTCTGGGTACCTAAGCAGAGCTTTTCATTTTCAAACTGCATCATTCAAATGCTGGATTCGTACCAAATTCACCTCCTCCACACGTTTGAACCGCATTATTAATAATAATATGGTTGATTGCTGATGCTATATATTTGTTTTGCAGAGAGCTCGTTGAGAAGCTGGGCGTGTTAATAAGGTACGGTGTGTTTCTCCTGTGTTCTCAGCAAGGCTCCTGCCTGGAGCATGCAACTGGCACTGCCCATATTCTCTTTCCACCACCGCTCCTAGGCAGAGCACGCAGGCGTTTTCAATTCACCAGATCATTCACAAGTTACCTCCAACCCAACCTTGTCATTGCAATTCGTCACACTTACAGTGGATGCTTTTATGTGCTGCATCTCGCCCCAGTCTCATCACGCCAGGCCAGTGCCACAGGCTACGAGACAACAACAAAGATCTCAAGCGTGGTTTAAAAGGTAGCACTATAAAAGAGGGGGAATAATGGCTGCAATCACTGCTAGATGTCCTGTTCCCACAGATCCTGCAGCCTTTCCTTGATTTCAAACCAAAGCTGAGTAGTAGGAATGACTGCCTTCCCTACTGCCACCTCAAACCTGATTTATCTGGCACCCTCAGAATGGAGAAGCCCTGGCATGGTATTTCTGGAAGGAATACACTGGGCACAGTTCCATTGTGAAAAATGCTGGAGGAGGCTCTCCCTAATCACCTTTTGGCTGATGCTCTGTGGGAATTGGGGTGGTGTTATGAATGGACCTCTAGCTGTGCAGAGTTCCCAGCTTTGCTGCAGGTTTCTGGGGTGTCCTTGGACAAACCATCGAAGGTTGCTTTATCTCTTGTTGTAAGCAGTGAAGTTATGCTATTCCTTAAAGGGGAAAAAAAAAAAAAGTGAGAACAAAATAGGTCTGCCTTTCCTCTGTTCTTCATCTGGAAAATGCAGCTCATAATTTTTTCATAATCCTTTCGCATCTGGTTTCTAGATACTGGAATTTATGCCTTAGTATGGTTTCATACAGTCCCTAACATAATGGTTCCTCAGTCTCAGGGATGACCCTCAGGTCACAGGAACTTTATGGTGATTTCTGTCAAGAGATGCTGCTGCATTTCCAAGTGTCCTCTGCAGAGACTTAAGGCCTGTCTGTGCATCACTTCCTCCCCTGGAGTCTCCAGTTCTTATTTCCCTTTTGTGGCACTGGGTAAACTTTTGTTTTCTGTCAGCCTGGGTTAGTTCTGGTAATGATTTTGTTGCAAATACACCCGTGTGAGTTTTGGCACAAAGCATGTGCAAGCCTTAGCATGGTAGACTGCAATTCCAAGCCAAGGAGCAGCTGCCTTGAGGTTCTCTCTTAAATTTCTCCTTTCAGTCACTAGAACTGTGCTGAAGCTGCTTTCTCCAGGTTGCAATAAATTCCTGTCTCAGAAGAAAGACAGGATTTGAACTAATGCTGAATTTCATCAGTGGAGAGGATTTTTTGGGGGTGAGAGCTTTTGTAGAGATTGGAGGAGGGTGGTTGTCATCAGGAAGAGCATTTCCAGCCCCATCACCAGGGATATGATGTTACAGCACACTTCTGTGCTGGGGAAAGTGCAGGAGGAACCAGTTCATCAGAGATGTGGCTGCTTAGCCAGTGGATCTGTCCTGCTGTTATTTTATGTTATTTAAACATGGATAATGTGAGAAGGATGTGTTCCTCTGCCTCCTTTCCACGCACACACTGGTGCTGGCAGAGCTTTTGGCAGAGCTCATTGGAGAGGAGCAAATCCAGGTGTGCACACAGGGATGCACAGCCTCAGTCTGGCTGGGGCACTGTGAATCATAGAATTGGTCAGGTTAAAAATGACCTCCAAGATCGAGTCCAACCATTCTCCCAGCACTGCCAAGGCCACCACTAATCCATGTCCCCAAGTGCCACATCCACAGGGCTTTTTATGCCCTCTAGGGACAGGGACTCTGCCTGGGCAGCCTGTTCCAGTGCCTGAGCACCCTTGCAGTCAAGAATTTTTTCTGATATCCCATCTAAAGCTCCCCTGGCACAGTTTGAGGCCATTTCCTCTCCTCCTGTCCTTATTCCTTGGGAGAAGAGCCTGAGCTCACCTGGCTGTCCCCTCCTGGCAGGGACTTGTGAAGAGCCAGAAGAGCCCCCTGAGCTTCCATTTCTCCAGGCTGAGCCCCTTTACCAGATTCTCCAGCCCCTTCCCAGCTCCCTCAGGAATTCTCCAGCCCCTTCCCAGCTCCCTCAGGAATTCTCCAGCCCCTTCCCAGCTCCCTCAGGAATTCTCCAGCCCCTTCCCAGCTCCCTCAGGAATTCTCCAGCCCCTTCCCAGCTCCCTCAGGAATTCTCCAGCCCCTTCCCAGCTCCCTCAGGAATTCTCCAGCCCCTTCCCAGCTCCCTCAGGGATTCTCCAGCCCCTTCCCAGTTCCATTCTCTGCACACTCTCCAGCCCCTCAATGTAATTCTTGCAGCAAGGGGTGCAGAGCTAAACACAGGATTTAAGTTTCAGCCTTGAAAATCCCAGGGTTAAGCTCCACCCCTGGAACTCTCAGCACAGACTGTCAGCAGGTGATGGATTTTGGGAACATTCTGGTGTCTATTGAAGTTAATGAGAGTTTTGGGGTTGTTTTTTCTGTGATGTCAGTGAAGCGAGAGGTGTGGAAGTTCTGCTATTGGCTTTTTTTTCTTGCGAGAAGGTTTTTATGTCTCATTAAAAAGAGGAGGGGTGGTCCAGGACAGCCTGGATTGGGTGTGTTTGTGCTCTGCCTGAAGGGCAGTGAGAGCCTCCTTTGCTTCCCCACCCGCCTGGCATTTTGTGTGTGTTCCCCTCGCTGTAACCGCGCTCTGCTATAATAAGATTAGGCCTGGACTTTTCATTGCAGCCTCTCAAGTTTCTGTGAACATGTTCTCAGATTGTAGGCATCTGCTCAAATGCAATTCCTGCAGACAGGCTCTGCTGCCCCCTCCCCTCCTGCAAAATGAAAGGATTGAAAAATGACAGCGCTGCCCAACTCCTCGGGTTTCCTGAGGAGATGCAGGATCTCATTGCAGATAATATTCAGAAGATGCTTTCTTTCTTAATGATTTGGTCGACAATGGACAGGAAGAAAAGGTTAAATAGCAGCGAGAAACTCCACTAATTGCACTTTTGAGGAGTGGTGCTGTAAGTGATTACACGCATGATTGAAAGCCATACATTGGCTCCACAAATACAGCCTGACCTACCTGTATATTTTCAATATAAAGTAATGTCTCCTATTTCTAAGAGGAAACTAAGAAAAAAAAAACCCTCACCCTGCTGTTTTTAGCTATATACAAATGATAAAAGCAAAGACATCAAAGTGTGCAGCCTTTCAACTCATGCTCAATTAGAATAAAAGTTTGGTCGCTGTTTTAAACATTTCGGGCTAACTAACTGTGACAGCATCTCAGCTCTGCAAATGGGATGATTTTGGATTGACTTTTGATCTGACTGACAGTTTCTTATACACTTCAGTGTTGGTTTATGGCGTACAAGTCTGCATTTGAATCCACATGTGACTAATTAGAAACTGTTTATGGGCTGCATGTATACATTCACACAAGAGCAAAAGGGTTATTTGCAAACTGGAGCCACGTTATTAATGAAAGAGTTAATTTAACAAGGTGCTTGATGTGCTATTTTTATAGGGTCTACAACAAAGATGTGAAAAATAAAAACGCAAAAGAGTGTATTTAGCATAAAGAGTGAATATATATGTGAATGTTAATGTCAGATATGGAAACTAACAATGAAAATCTCATCTAAAAATCACCTAAAAATTGTTTGGCTGTTGGATGAAAACAACAGGTTGAATTTTAGGCATGTTTTAGAGTACTTTTACAGTTTGTGGGCATTGTAGAAATTTCACTGTAGTTTCATTTTTTACCTTTCTGTATGAAACATGACAGAAGAATGTACATTTATGTTGATCTCCTCATCTAACCTCATGAGGAAATGCTCCTCACACCTCAAGTGGTGCGGTGGCATCCATGCCCCCAAAATACAGCTGGGGGGGCTGGAAAAGTCTGCAAAGAGGGGTTCCAAGATGAACACAAGCATAATAACGTTTTCTTGATAAAATAATGCTCCCGTGTCACGGAAACAGAACTGTCAGCACTCCTTTGTCGGCCTCTCCCAGGCTTAAGAAAGGGTCCTTGACAGTTTCAGCATTGCCTTTAAATATCTTATTGAAATGTAGATTAAGACTGTACATCTTATAATAGTTGGAAAGCCTTTTCATTTTAAGTCTTGTAGAAAAGCAAGTATTAAATAAGTATTAACTTTAGCAGTAATATTTTAGCATTTTTCTCAGGTTGATCCCTGCTAGACCTAATATTTAGATTTATTTAAAGAGGCAGTAGATTACCTGCCAGTACAGTAGTAGAGCATTGTGCATTGCTCTGAGTCTCCATAAAGTAAGATTAGCTGTATCTTTTATTAGTGCCCTCATCTCTCCTGTATTTCACTAAGGTGTGGGTGCTGCTATAGGCAATGATGTCTCAGTGTTCCTGGTTTAGCTTTTTCAAATGTTTCTACCATCAGTTTCATATTAATTTCTTTTAAATAAAATGCTGCTGAAATCTTTTGTATAAGTAGGGCTCTTCCAGACTCTCCTGTAATTCAGAAATCCTCATTATCCTGTTCATATAATTTAGTGATGTGAAATACAGTTTAGTGTAGATTGTATTTATCATTCTGGACTCTTTGTGATATGCAGACTGTTTATCCACTTTCTATGTAGAACAATTGTATTTTAAATCAGTTTGTGGGTACTAAGTTTGGACTCTTGGACTTGTGGGAAAAAAACTTCAGGAAATCCATTTAATTTCCACAGGTGTTGGTGTCTTGTTCTGCCTTAGAAAAAGATTTAAATTACCTGCAATAATTAATCATTTACGCACTTCATGTTTGTAGATGTAAATCTCTACCAGACCCCTTAAACAATGACCAAGGTCACAGGAACCTTGACTTCAAGGTGATGACCTGGATGTGACAAAGTAGCCTTGTTATTACCTTTATTTCTTAGTTAACCCTTTATTTCATTTATTCACATATAATTTACATGATGAATGCAGCGAACTCGATTTTTTTGCAAAGCTTGGCTATCAGAAGGATAAATTCCAGCCGCACAGATGTGGTGCAGAGCTAATTGAAAGCCAATAAACACATGATTTATACACTCTGACCTTTCAGAATGGGTCCCTGCCCTAAACGAGTGCAAGAAATACTGGGCTGTGATGGCACTTGGGCAGTTCATACTTGCTGAATATACACAAATAAATATTTGAATGCAGACAAGGAAATATCAGCCTTGGCTCGCACGAGATGGGGACTGGACAGCAGAAGGAAATGATTCATGAATGAAAAGAGAGACTGAGCAGTGCAGTAACTCGATTCAAAAGAATATTAAAATACTCCCTGGGAGTTTTTCAGTCCTGTGGTAGCAGTTCAGACCCCAGATGGCCAATTCATAAAATTCTGCAATTGTGTGGAAGATTCTGGGTATTTTCATGGCCTTTGAAAATACCAAGGTATTTAAATATTCCTGAAGTTCCTTGCTCTCTTTTGCCTCTGGATTCTTGGGTGGGCTTAAATATGAGCCCTACCCTTGAGTTGGGTATTTGGACTTTGATTCAAGAACAGAAGGAAGACAAGTTTTGCTGTGACTTTTTTTTAGTGGCCAAGTTAAAATTCCTCAAAAATGCAAAGACTGGAAGGGATCTGTTTTCCTTTAATTGGTGGAATATCTGTCTCTGGACTTTGGGTGTGAGCAGTGTTGGTGTAGAAAAAAGCAAGGAAGTGTCTTCATAGAGCAGTTCTGGGGATGTTTAATACACACCAGACTTATCAACTGAAAATTGTTGTGATCTTTTTCTCTCTTTTTTCTCCTGGTGTCTCCTTTCCTTTCTTCTACAAAACCGTAGCTCTCCAAACTGCCTGTGCAAAAATTTTACAGACAAAATATTGATATTTTTTATTTCACAGGGATTTGATTGGCTTGGGTGGGGAGCAAAAATATAACAATAAGATACTGTGTTTTGGCTGAATTTTCTCCTTTTGAGAAAAATAATCTAGAGTGGGATATTTCACTGTTCCACCAACCACTGGGTCTTCAGAGAACTTTGAGTTCTAAAAGACTGAAGAGTATAGTTTTATGTAATTAATTTAAAATGATGGGGAGAGCATAATCTTGCGTGTCCTTAACCATGTAACTGTGTTCAGCCCTCTGGTAGGGATTTGTAAACCAAAGGATAACGCAGTTTTATGCACAGGAATGAGAGGAATGTTCAGCTCCACAATTTGCAACCATTCCTGGTGGAGTATTTTGGGTATTTTTTTGTCCCCTTTCAGCCTTGAAATGCAAATTAAACTTTTCATTTAAAATGGTGTAATGCTGAAAGAGCACCAATAAAATCACTGTCGCTCCTCTGGATTTATATCTGGTGATAAGAGGAAGGACTTTGTCCTCCTGATCGTGCTTTGACATTCAAATCAAGCTGAAATGTTGAAATGAAGCGTGCACAGAAATGCATAGTTGATCCTCTAGTTGATATTGAGCCAAAACGGTGAAAAACAATTGAATTTCTCAGAGTTTTGATAAAAAAAGCATAAACGGTTCCAAGTTTGCTCAAGAGGAATGCAGAGTTTTCCGGCAGTGAGATGTGAGGAATTCTTGAAAAACTTTGGGACATCAGCAAATTTGGGATGAATGTGGACTGAAGTTTAAGTACAGAATCTCAACCCAAGCAAAATTTGTTGTCTTTTCAGTTATGTAATGAAGTTTGTCCCAGGTCCTCGACAGAGCTGCTCATTTCTGATGGATCCTGATGAAGTCTGCTGTGATTATTACATTTTATTATAAGTTCTGCACTGAGCATGGCCAGAAATGCTTTGTGGCAGTTACTAAATTAGGAAATTACTCAACATCGTGATTAAGATGCCTATTTTAAGGAAGTTGTTTGATTTTCTGTTTGGTGAGACAGAGGTCTCCAGCTCTTCATCTACCCTGCTAAATTCTGGGGGGTTTGGCATTGTTTTTTACTTAAAACATGTCTGCTTTATATAACTTGTAAGTATTTGTTTCCTGGTGAGGCCAGTGGGGACATTCAAGAAAACAAACTCTCTAATAATAATGATTAGGTGTAAGTAAGGGTTTTTGGTAGTCCTTTAACATTTTCCTGTGTGCTCTTGTGCTCCCTCTTCTGATTTTCCACCTGGGAATGACAGAGAACTGCTACAACAAAGAATTTCCTGACACCACCACTAGGAAGAATATCTTGTTTTAATAAAAAAAAACAAAAGCAAAGCAACTTTTTTTTTTTCAAATTTCACCTCTAGTTCTTGCAGTTTTGGAAACATAAGGGGGAAAATAAATGGATGTTTGCAGATGAAGGAGAAAAGTATCCTCTTTTTTCTGATGTTGGGGAGAATTCAAAAACAGTGAGGAGATAATAAAGAGACAAGATACTATAATAATTGATTTTACAAGATTTGATGGAGAGATAAAGGATTTTGGGATTATAGAGAACATAGAAGCCATTGGAAGAAATCTACATATGTGTCATGTGTTACCTCTGTTCAGTCCCATGAAACTCCAGGAAATTCTTCAGAGGAAGTTATTGAAATCCATATGAAATCTGGGGGTTGGAAATCTGGAAATTTTTCATTGCAGCAACAGAAACCCTCAGAACTTATAAGAAATTAAGACTGAAACAAAGGTCTCTTAACTTGTCTAGACCGGAGCTGCTTTGAATCAATGAAAATGTTGTGTGAAAAAAGGAACTGATTCAACAAAGTCTTCTTATCTGAGTACAATTTTGATATTTACCTTGATGTGGTCTAAAATCTTGAATAGTTTTTTGATTTTAACTCTGTTGGAATGAGCTTTGGAGACAGAAAGTGGTTTCAGTCCAAAATGTGCGTTTCACTTGTGACTTAAAGAAATTAAATTTCAGTAATTTGAAGAATAAACCACTTGATCTGCTTGGTATTTTTTTGTTCACTTTCATATGTTTTTGATGCTTTTTTCCTTAAATCAGTGTCTGGTGATGAGGTGAACCCTGGGAATAGCAGGAACTTGCATGTGGGGATGGGAAATCTGTTCTTGGTTATTGGGGGTACATTTCATCTGCAGAAAGCAGCAATTGCTGTGCATTTCTCTGTTAGTTCATTAGTCCTGGGAGTTAATTACCTGTGAGGTCACGTGAGACTTGTCTTTTCTTGGCAGGTCAGCCTGTTGTGACGTGTTGGGTGTATTTGTGGGAGCCACGTGGATTTTGGGTTTCACCTCCCTGACTTTGCCTGCCTGTACTTTACCATGGGTGTCATCTGGGCATGCCATTGTCATGGGATGGTTTGGGTTGGGAAGGACCTTCAGGGTCACCTAATTCCAGCCCCAAATTGGTCAGCAGAGAGGGATTCTGCCTTCTAAGGTGTGGTAAATCGAGTGAGTTTTGGCCACAAGTCCCTATTTAATGAGGATCTCCTGCTGCATCCTCTGGTGGTGACGTGCTCCATTCCTGCCATTTAGAGGACACACAGATCATCTTGTTGGGCACCTGAATCAAGCTCTACATTTCATCCTTTTAATTAAATAAATCATTTCCTGGAGGCACCTTTTGATGTGCATTGACTTTGGAGGGGATTAGGAGTGGCCAGATGAGACACCGATACCTTGTTAGGTAAAGGAAACACCACCAATGTTTGTGAGATGAGCCAATGAATTCTCTTGCTGTGTCTTGGGGTGTTTTTTGCTACTTTTTGATGTTTAGGTTCTTTATATTTTAGCTCTTTCTAATGATTAATTTTCCTCATTCCTCATTTCCTCATTTCCTCATTAGGGGAACTCTGGCACCCCAGTACCAGGTCTAAATATTTTTATTTCCAAATGAACCCAAAAACCCAAGTGATGAAAACATGTATCTGTAAGGCTGACAGTACCACAAGATGTGCAATTATTGGGTTTCTGTCATACTGCATTAATATAACTGTTAAAATATCCCTAATGTGGTTTTGGAATAAAGTTTTAATAAATATATATTGCAAATAGGAGTATATGAGGCTTCTGAATGACTTTGACATTAAATGAGGTTTCACTGGAGGATTTTGAAACACTCAGGATGCTTCTGGCAACTCCAAAACATTTTTTCTTCAAAGACTGAAGCTGGGTAATGCTAATGTTAAGTAGAAAAACTGTGAGACTCTGAATCTCATCTGTCCTAATGTCTCCAGGTTGATTTTTCTGATGTGATCGTGTCAGAAATCTTTCTCTTCTCTATCCCTGCCATGCTGGGACTGGAGAGAGGAGAAAGGACCACCCTGGGTGATTCTCCTCCTCCAGCCAGAGGTGAAAATTCACTGCAGATGCTGTGCTCAAGTCACGTGCAGTGACCAGCTTGAAGTGTGAATCTGTCACTTGCTGAACAATTTGTCACACAAAACTCATCCCAGATTGCTCTTCCCTTTGGCCACTTCTCCCAAAAGTCCTACTGGGAACCTGTGGTAGACTCCAGAACCCCCAAGACTCACAAATGTATATTTTGGTATAATTTTGTCTCACAGAAACAAAGCAAATTTTTCCTAAATCTATACAAAATGCTAAAATTCTCAGAAAATTCATGTTTTACTGAAATACTTAATTTTTTGATTGATTGCATTATGATTTATTAATCTGCTGTCCAGTTTTTGACCTGACCTAGGGTCAGTTGTCAGGACCATAAGTATTTTTTTCTAAGCTTTCTTGTGTTTTGTGTGAAACACCAGTAGTAAGAAAACTTTAGCTAGGAAGAAAAAATTAAAAAAAAAATAGAAAAAACAGAATTAAAACAAAAGTGTTTGTGTTTTAAACTATTCATCTGGGATCCTTTAAGTTATGCACCAGCACTTTACTGAAATAGTAACGAAACAGGGAACACCTGTGTTAGTTTTCAGGAGTTCTTTATTTTCATCCCTGACCCCCATTTTTATTGGCAATGGGTTTCAGGCTTCTCTCCTTTGTTTGCAGCTTGAAAATGGGACAGATTTTCTTTTATAAGCTGCTGGCTGCCATTGATTGTTGTTTGGAGCAGCTTCAGGTGCAATTTTCTGTCTCTTGCCATGGATGACTGATCCACCTACAGGAAGAGCTGGGAGCTGGTTCATCCTTGAGCAGAGAACACTAAGCACAGGCTTGGGTTTAAGATTTATCTAATTAATAAAAAAATAATAAGAAAACTTCTGCCCAGGGCCCAGAGTTCTTCAGCATCGTTTGTCTTTGCTGCTTTTCTTTGTCCCCTCTCAGTGGGATGTAGAGAGGTATAAAAAGAAAGGGTAACAAAAATATATTGGTTAAGATTTGGGTCCACTTTCAGGAATGGGTTGAAATAAATTTCTCTCCATGTTAGATGCTGCAGATGAGATTTTCCTCTGCATTGCACTTGGCTTTATATGAATGTAGCTGAGAAATCTCTCAAATTTCCTTTCTCTTGGAAGAATATATTGAATTATAATTGTCAGAATGGTTTGCGATGATCTTGTTTGCTCAGGTAGAGTTATATTTGTTTTGACTCCTGGATATTTAGTTTTGAGAGTATTAAAGCAGCAACCCAGTGATTCTTTATTATTACTCCCTCTGATAATACCCTTTCTGTCTCGTAAATAATAATAAAAAGTGAGTCATCGATACTTTGCAGCTTCTTAGCTACAAGGTGTCTGTAAGAGAAGTCAGTGCATTGCCTCGAGGGAGTAGATTAAAGGGAAAATGAGTGTGTTTCTGCTTACTTTCTTGGCTCATTGCTTTATGGATATGTGGGACCCAAGAAATAAATGGTGGTCAGAGAAGAACAAACACATTTATTAGAGGAGTTAGGGAAAGACGCTGTTTTTGCTGTTTGCCAAGGTCCTTCTGAGCAGCACGTTTGGCAGCTACCAAATGACACGGCCTGCACAGAGCTGATTTTGACGAAGCCTCTGGGATGTGTTAAAAAGTAAACCAGAGCAAATCACGTACTGGAAAGCATAACTCAATCAAGGAAAAATGTATGATTAAGGGCGACATGGGCAAGGAAAGCTTTGCCAGAGCTCAGGGTAAATATTTGTATCAGTGTGAAGTGAAAGCTTCACATCGCTGATGTCAAGCAGCTGGAATTTTCATTGTTTATAAACTTTTGTTGTTACAGTTGGGTTTTGGCAGAAAAGGTACCAAAGAGGGAACCGTTTCCCAGCAAGAAAGTTCGAGTTTTGATAAAATGGCTCGAGCAGATAGGAAAGTAAAGATGCAAAAATTTATGGGCCTTTTTTAAAAATAGAGTCTCATGTGACCACAAGTTGCCTTGTGATGTGCGGCTGACTCGTCCTGCAGGAGTTTTTTGTGTAAAAAAAATCCAATCAAAATCCAAGGCTGACCACCAGTCTCCTCTCACGAAGGTGACCAGCAACAGTCAATTTGAGATTTAAATACTTGCTTTAATAATTGCAGCTTTACCTTGTTCTGAGTCCAGAGTTCATTTATCTTCAGAGAACATTGCCAGTGTGAGTCAAATATTTTAATGAGAGAAATATGACCTACTTGGGGATTCAACCCAACTTTTGGGTTCTATCCAGGAGCCTTAAGATAAACTAATATGCCTTTTCCCCCTACCCCTTACCCTCAGTGCACTTAAGCTGCAGCTATGGGCTTGTGTTGTTGTATTTTACACCATATTTTATTCAACCAGAATATTTTGAGGATTTTAGAGCTAATCTGTGGTGATATCAATGCTGGGGTAGAATTTCTTTATTCTACAAGAAGTACAAGGCTGGTTTTGGTTATTGTTCTCTAGGTTGGGTCCATCCCTGTAACACAGGAAGAATTTATGCAGAAGTTGTCACTGTGAGTGGATATTTTTAACTCTGGAGGTTCTGGGTCTTAATCCCAAAAGTTTGTTATGGGGCTGGTGGTTAGACTTTTGAAGGTGAAGCTGAGCAACGTTGAATCCTCCGAGAAAGGAGAGAGAAACCAAGGTATTTAAAAGCCCATAGGGAGGAAAAAAAAAAATGAAATAAAAAAGGAAAGTTTCTCTAGGGTGAAAACTCAGAGCCTGGTGCTTAGATTCCCAAGTAATGAGTTACTGAGCTTTAAAGGAACCTGGGCTCTGCTGAAGAGTTGGATGTGTGTATGAAGTGTACGTGTTTTGTTACATATGTGTAGCTGCTTCAATTTCAAGAGCTTTATATTTTTGTCAGAGTAAAGCAGGGGCTACCCCTGCCAGTGAGAAACACAGCTCTGCAAGAACCTAACAACATTACCCAGCTGCACTAAGAATAGAAATCAAGCCCCTGCTGGTATAATTAAGAAATCTTCACTTCCAGTCCCTGGGCTTTAGAGACCTGGATCACTAACTAATTCCAATTTAGAGAGCTTTTTTGATAAGAGCTTTTGTAAACTAGGAAATAAGCTGAGAATGAAAACTTTTCAGTGCGAGTATTTTAGCTGCGCACTCAGCCTGTTCTGTGTTATTTAATGTTTGGTCTGTCCTGGAGGGAAATCAGATATATCAGCATTGAATTGAAGAAATACAGCACACTCGTGCTCCTAAGGGTTTTGTAAAAAAAAAAAAGGTGGCACTCATCCATGGTCTCGGATCTTACATTTGGAAAAGAGCAGCAATTTCATTCATAAATATAAGGCCTGGCCAAGCAGCCTCATGGCAAAGTCACCTCCTGTGTGAGTCCTGGCTGCTTGGAGCTCTGGGTGATGTAGGGGTAGAAATTCAGGCTGGGCACAGATTCTTTTTCTTGATTAATCTAATTTTTATTTTTTTTTTCCCCTCCTTTTTGTAATGTGAGCTTCATAGCTGATTCTGGTCTCATTTGTAGTGGTGTGGGAGCTGTGGCAGGAGATGCTCTGCTTGACAGTGATGGGAAGGATCAATGTCACCTGTTCTTTTATCCTCCAAACAAGATTAAATATATATTTATCAATATATGGTCTCCACAAATGAGAAGCATTTGTCAAGGATGAAAATCATCAGAAGCTTGACTGAACATCATCTACTTTTTTTTATATACAAGCAGTTACTCTTGATTTGTTTTCATTATAGCTTCTATTCTGCTCATCTCATTCTTGTTTCAGGTTTTATTAATTTCCTTTATTCCTCACCAGTTGGCCACTCCTCCCCTCACAGCTTCTTTGAGGCAGCAGGCAAATTTGGTGCTACTTCAGTGTGATTCAAACCTCGTAACCCACACATTGCAGGAGGTTTAAAGACACTGGTGAGATCACCCACCCACTCATTACTTATTATTATTTTATGTATCATGGTGTAACAGGTCAAATATCTGCCTCGTAAAAGTGTGCACGGAGAGGGAAGTGCTGCACAGGAGATGGAACAGAGTATTCCATTTCCAACACTCCTGTTGGCATCCAAATCACTCAGTCTTTCCTACTTGGCTTTGTCACCTAGGATGAAAGCATGGCAAACCCCTCTGTCATTTGGGAGCTATGTGAATTTTGGACAGACTGGACCACGGAGTGAGATAATAACAATGTTCATTATAAAATTCTCACAAGAGCTGGAGAGTTTTTAAGTTGCTTGTCTGCTCTTTCACGGGTGTTGAGTGGATGAGAGGGTTTTTCACAGAAGGTCAGGCAGGAAGGGACCACGGTGGGTCACTGGTCACACCACTGCTCCAGCAGGGCCATCCCAGAGCAGTGGCACAGGATTGTGCCCAGATGGCTCTGGGGGACTCCCCAGCCCCTCTGGCCTCTGTTCCAGCACTGGGTCACTGCCCAGTAAAGAAGTTCTTCCCCATATTCAGGTAGAACTTCCTGGGCATGAGTTCCTGCTCCACAGGCTGAGCCCCATGGAGCAGAGCCTGGTCCCTGCTCTGACCCCTTCCTGCAGACTCTGAGAGACTTTGGGGTCCCCTCTCAGCCATCTCTTCTCCAGACTGAACAGCTCTAGTTCCCTCAGCCTTTCCTCACCAGGGAGATGCTCCAGGCCCTTAATTTGTGTTAGCAGATCATGTAACACCCAAGAACCTTTCACGAATTAACAAATTAATGATTCCCCACCTTATTCTAAATGAAATCTTCCTTTTGCATCTTGCCTGCCTCCTTTCCTCCTTCCATGGTTTGATATACCATCCTAATTTATGTCTTTCCAAACAATATTATGGCAGGAATACTAATGCAGGAATTTCTTTAATGGAAGGGGGCTTCCACTTCTCAACAGACCTGGGGGCTGGGTACCAGATGGAGCTCACTGGTTTGAGCCAGCACAGAGGCTTGGGTGGGCCTGAATTATCAGAAAAGAGCACAATGTGCCCAAAGGACCTGTTTATTCTGGTTCTGGTTTCTTCTGTCACTTAAGAAACAGAGTATGAGGTGCACACATAAGGTGTAGGAGGTGGCAGGAGGTCATGGGGTGGTTTAGGTGGGAAAAGACCTCAGATCCTTGAGTCCAGCCATTAAGATGAGTGAAGGAGGTACCCAGAAGCTGGAACACACTTTTCAATATTCTAATCCCTCTGGGTCTGGTGGAGATGGGTTTTGGCTGCAGCTCTGTCCCGTTTGCCCAGCTGGTGGCATTTCCTCCCCATGGATGGTGTGGGGAGGGTGGCCTTGTGCTGGTGACCTGCCCACACAAGCCTCTGAAGGCCAATGGTTGTGTATCCAGCTTTCCTCCAGGAGTGTTTCCATCTCCTTCCAGGGAAAGCTGCGTCCCAGGAAATGGGATGGACCCCGTGGGCACCAGCATTAGATCTGGAATTTATGTCCAAGGCTTCTTTTCAAAGTAGGAAATAAGAATATTTTCCTTAATGTTTTCAGAGGCTGGCTACTGCTTTTAAAAGTTGCAACCCCAGCCATGTTTGAAGCTTGATTTAATTTAATATTTTTTATTTTTTAAGGAGGGCAAGAGCACAGCTTAGACAAACATTTTTTTATATATATATTTTTTTTTCCTGGAATGATGGAACTACTGCACTGCAATCAAGCTGCAATAAAAATGTGAAATACTGTCAGACGATACGAAGCTGGTGCAAATGAAAGCCAGCGATAGAGATGGAATCCTAAAATAAATTCCAGGAAAAAAGCAGGCTATTTACTTTCAAAATACAGAAAGTAAACTAACCTTAAGAGCACTGGGACAATGCAAAATCCCTTTGGCTGTGTACAGGTTCAGCTGAAGTAGAAGTGCAGATCGCTTGTGCAGTGAAAATAATTGTTGAAAAAAATAAAGTAGAAATATTAAAGATAATGATAATAATAAGAAGAAATTGGGAGCAGGCAGTGGAGGGAAGCCAGGGCTGGAGTCAGCTTTGCAAAGGGGACTGTAGGTGGAGCTCGGATCTGCGAATCCTCACTCCGGCTCCACAATGAAGCGATTGTTCCCCAGTCTCGGCGATCCCTCGTGTCCCCCGGGTGTTTTTTGGTGGTGTTTATTTGGAGGTGTACCTTTCCTCCGGGGCTGGCCCGCAGCGCCCGCATCCCCCGCCGAGGGATGCTCAGCCCTCGGGAGGAGCGCGGGTTTATTCCCACGGCATCCTGGGCTTTGTGGAGCCAAAAAAACCTTCTCGGGAACACCTAATCCTTGGGCTGCTGCCTCCAAGCACCACAATCTCCCTGCACGGCTGACACGGGCCGCTTGGGACACTTGAGGGCTTTAGGTGTGTCTCCCTCTGAAGTCAGCCACAGCCGAGCATGAGGCAAATGTGCCCAGACCAAAGAAAATAAATTATGTGGGCTCCAATTTTTCAGCAGTTATGAAGTATTAAATTACACGTCTGAAGAAGTCGCTCGGGGATTAACCCTTCGGAACCCGCACGGAGGGTTCTGGTGGCTCCTCCTGCAGGGATGGTTCAAAGGCGCGTGGGTCATTGATCACAGGGCTGCAGTGCTAATTGAGATGTGTGTCATAATTAATTGTTAGAGGAAAAAAAAGGATTGGAACGTGCGGAGAGAAGACCTGGTACCTGTGCAAAAGCTGAGTGGGGGGGATGAGGAAGCAGCTCTGGCTTTTGCCACTTTCTCAGGCGTGTCCCAGGAATGTCCGGAGTGCCATCAAACTTTTAAATAAAACTATAAAGTTGCATTTAAAGCCTCTGTTTTGGAGCCAGGAGTGCAACTTCCAACAGGACATTAGCAGGCACTCCAGCACAGTTAACACGGCCTCTCGGAGCTGCATCTCGGTTCAGGTTTGGAGAAGTGCTCGTGAGCCGCTGCGATTCCGCTGAGTTTCTTGCTGAAAAGGCATCAGCTCTCGGCAAGAGATACAAAAAGTACACTCTGCCCTTCCTCCTCGAGTATTTCTGGTTCCCCATAACCATCTGTAACATCAAATATCTGGTGCGTTGTGTTGCTGAAACTTAGAAGTGTAAACCCCACACTGGAACAACAAATGGTTAATTTGTTGGGTTTTTTTTATTTTTTTATTTTTTTTTTATGAGAGGATTTTTAAAGGTATTTTCTTAAGCAAATAATTAGCCCATGGAAGCAATAGTGATAAACAAATAGACAATTATTCAAAAGGAGGCTTTGGGCTTGTTCCCCCCACTCCCCTGTTATTGCACTAATTAAGCTTGTGGTCTTATAAACCAATCTGAAACTGAGTTTTGTAGTAACTTCAGGAAGCTGCTTTGTTGGTGAGTTCGCTGAAGTTGATGCACCCTTGCTGCTCTTTCCTGGCACACGTGGTTTTCTGTGGATGAAAATAAGTTCCTAATCATTATGCTGCTGTGGTGGTTTTTTTTTGGTTTTTTTCAATTTTGGAAGGACATGATCCTCAAAACAGTGAAAAACAATATTTTTTAAGGATGAAAAGAAAATCTGGGAGAGATAGCATTTAATCTTTGAAAGCAAGTTGGGTAATTCCTCCTGCTGGGGCCGTGGGTGGCTGTGTGGTGGCCCTCTCCAGAAGGGACACACCGTGGGGCTCGTGGATTGTGAGGACGCTGGGCTGGCCACACAGGAGCTGGAAGTGGAGTGAAAGGGACACACAAAACATCTGGAGGTCGCTTCTGAGGTCTGGGGGAATGCTGTGGCCCCGTTGCCTGTAACCTCTGTGGCGGGATGGAAATGACAATGACCCTGTAAGATTTTTGGGCTTGCAAAACGCCGTGTGTGTCATTAAACTGCTTTTATGCCTTATGTACCTCTTAGAGATGACATGTTTACGTGGTCTGTATTACAGATGAATCTCTCTCTGGCCTGAGAGTGTCTTTCCAAACTCCCTTATTTCTCATTTCCCGTCCTCAATGACATAATAGATTTAAAGTGCAAGGTAATTTTCCACCTCTGTATTTTTAGAAAGGTTTCCACTAAAGAATAGACCCAGTGTTTGAGGGGGTGGCAGCTGTAAGCATCAGTAAAAGATATAAGTTGTAGAAGATAAGGCATGGAGGAGGTATAAATACTATTTCTGTGTATATTGAAAATGGCTTCAAAAGTGAGGATATGTTTCTTTTATAGTAGTATATTCTCCTTAAAGCATGCTGTAGTAGGGAATGAATCAGGATGTGCATGTGTGTGTAGGGGGTTTCCTTTTTTTATTTTTTTTAGGGATCACTTATTTTTTGATGTTCCTTTCAGTAGTGTTACAGTTTTCCAAGAGTTTCCAAAAACAACTTACAGGATTCAGTGTTCTGAGTAAGATTTTTTTTTTTTTTTTCCTAACTGATATGTGGCATTAAAATTCATGTAAAGTAGGAATATTTGAAAGCAAAGGAAGGGAAGTACAGTACTGGAGTGATACCATGAAAAAAGTGAGTCTCTTCTGCATGCACAAGCAAATGAGTAGCAAGAGAAAATGACTGGGTTTAATGACTTTATAGAGTCTTAAAAGCTTTTTGGTTAAAACTTGGTAGAGAACCTATCCTGTGGCTATTTCTGAGGCACGTGGGTTTTCATTAATAACTCTCAATCCAGTTTCTCCTGACTCTCTTTGGGCCACGTTGTAGGAGGCTGCTCTACACAATCAACCCCTACACAAAGGTATTTTTTGGGTCTTCCAAGGAGGTTCTGGATCAGTGTGGGAGCTCTGTCAGAACTCAGTGTCCAGCCCGTGTTCTCAGGATGGCTGGGGGGGCTGAACAGTGCCAGATTTATCACAGATTTAACATGTGATCAGATTTATCACATAAATCTTGTGTTATTTCTTTTTAGTTCAGCAGTCCAGGGTAGCATACACATCAAAGCCAGGTCTTTGTTTGTACCCCTAAACGCCTCCAAACTGGCATTCACCCTTAAAGACCCAGAAGGTGCAGGAATTCTGAGTTGTTATACTTTATTGGAGAAATCTCAGCTTGCTGGGAGCAATTTGTGTAACACTTTTGTAACCCACTCGCTTTCCACGTGGGGATCAGGTGAGAAGGTCATGGGTATGGGACACAGTTGACATCAAAAATATGACAGTGGAGTCATCACTGCTTTTAGGATCAAGCATAAGGCATTTCTGCAGTGTATGAAAATTGGGGAGTTTTTCTGCTGAAGAGAAAAGAGGCTTTGGGAAGTGTGGAATGGAGTTCTGTGCAAGGGCTTTAATGCGGATTAGAGCACCAAAGCATTTTGGCACGTTTGGGTGTGTGCCAGAACATGGCTGGGATGAGGCCAGAAGAAAAACCTGCATGTGTAGAGTCCCTTCCCAGCATCCCCAGTTTGAGGGTGTTTAGGTGGCTGGATTAGTTCCAGCTTTGGGACAAGCTGGTACTCCCACCTTCTGGTGTGAGGACCTGGAACACGTGGATTTTCTAGCTTACACATTTAAGGGACTCAGGAGATTTCCTGAAGCTTTCCTGAGCTCCACTTTTGAACCTAATCAAGCTCTTTTGTGGAATTTAGAGTCAAGTGGAAAGTGCAAAAACTGGATTGTGATCAAGGAAATGCAATGAACACTTGAACTGGGAGGTAAGGGGTAAGGTGCCTCCTGTGACTTACGAGATCCAAAACAGCACTGAGGATATTCTCTCTCCTGTTCTAAGAAACCAGATCCAAGTGGTTTCTTTGCTCTGTTCCCTTTGTAAAGTAGCTATGAGGAAAATTACAGATAAGTCTCAGCCAGAAAATCCATCTGGTATGAGAAGAAGGGGCCAAAGAACAGCTCTTTGAACACTCAAGGCTGCCTTCTGTCTTGACTAAACTATCTCCTGCCCAGTGGTGGGGTCTCCCATTCCCTTTGACTCAGTTTTATTTTGCATGTGGGTAGTGAAGGTGCTGTAGTAAAACAATTCTTCAAATTTGGAAGGATTTAGCATGGTGTTTCTCGCCCTTGCAGAGGTGTCCTGCTCATTTCTCTCCCCAAGGTTCTCTTGGATCAGGTTGTGTCAGGGATCATGGGTATCAAAGTCTGGGGGCCAGGGGAGACTCCTTGGCAGGTCTCTTCTTACAGCTGGTGCTTTCATCCACAGTTGGTTCCAAATCTTTCCTCCCCAAAATATTTAACAGTCACTTTGCTTCGCAGTTTTCAGACAAAGTTAGGGTGGAAGAAAGCAGGAGATTTTTGTTGAGTTTTGTGTTCAAACAGTAAGAAAATAATACAAGTTACTTGGAGAGATTGTTTTGAAACTCTAAAGCTGAAGGGTTTCTTTCTTGCTCGGTAGAAGATAATTTTCAGTTTGTGTGCATTTATTTAAAGACAGGTTCACACTTGCAAAGTCTGCATGTCCTTTTTTCTGAACAAAGCAGGGTATGGCTGAGATATTTCCCACCTCAAGCCTGTGGCTTCAGATGAAATATTGGCAGAGCAAGCAGGGAGGGACCCAGTCCCTTCTGGGATATGGTCAGCTCAGGAGTCTCCTGCAGCCCTTTTCCTGCTGTGCTGGATGGAGCTCCATGCTTGGATGCCATGGGATGACAACAGTTCCAGGTGGGAATGTAAGAGTGACTTATTTCCCAAGCCTGCCCTCTGCAGTGGCAGTCACCTCTAATTAAATAGTTACAAGAAGTTGCTTTCAGGCAGTTTCAGGGCAGCAAGAAAAAAACTTGCTCAAAGGTAGGATCAGGCACAGCTGCAACAACATCTCCCTGAGGGCATCTGACATGCATGGAGTAGAAGTTGAGGGTTTAAATCTCTCCTCTACAACCCAGCTGGGAAGGAGGTTATTCCAATTCTTACATGGACACTAATGCATGCACTAGCTGCAGTAGGATCTATGACTATTCTTTTATTATCTTCTTTCTTCTGCCTTACAGAGAACAGGTCTTGCACTGGTGTCACCAAGGAGCTGGTGATACTTGTTCTCCAAATGTTCTTTTTTGCTGTGTGGCTGATGGAATCAGGGCTGCCAAGGTTGTGTATTGGAGACCCTGCACCTACCCTTGGGATGGCTGGGAGAACAGTGTTTGTTCAGCTTGGAAAAGAGAAGCTTTGGGGTGGGCTAATTGTGGCATTTCAGTCCATGAAGGAGCCAGCAAGAAAGATGGAGAGAGATTATTTACAGGGGCGTGGGGAATGGCTTCAAACTGAGAACAGGTTTGGATTTAGAAAAATTCCTCCCTGTGAGGGTGGGCAGGCCCTGGCACAGGGTGCCCAGAGAAGCTGTGACTGCCCCTGGAACCATGGAATTATCCAAGGCCAGGTTGGATAGGGCTTGGGGCAATTTGAAACAGTAGAAGGTGTCCTTGTCCATGGCAGTGGGTTGAATGGGATGAGTTTTAAGGTCCTTTCCAACCCAAACCTTCCTGGGATTCTGTGATACAGGAAATGGAGCTGGAATCTGCAGTGCTGGCCTCAGTCTGAGCATGTCTGTCTGTAACTGTGAGTGGAATCGTAGAATCCCAGAATGGTTGGGGTTAGAAGGGACCTTAAAGCTCATCTTGTTTCAAGCCCTCTGCTACAGGCAGGGATGCCTTCCATTGTACCAGACTGCTCAAAACCTCATCCACCTTGGCCCTGAACACTTCCAGGGATGAGGCAGCCACAACCTTTCTTGGATACCTGTTCCAGCACCTCAGCCAAGAGGAGGAACTTGTGTTCCTGCTAACAGGAGACACCAGGTTACCTGTATGGAGCTGAGAATCAGCCTGGCTGTTTATGCACAGTGTGACAGCAATGTTTTGCTCAGCAGAGGGATGGATGGAGCTCCAGCAGCTCCTCCTTGGGCACAGAGCTGGCTCCAGGGAAGGTCCTGGCTTGTCTGTGCAGCTGTGGCAGTGGCCGATGGCAGCGAGGTGCGAAGGGCTCCCGTGCTGCCCGCCCTGCCCAGCTTCACGCACTCTGTCCCTTCTGTGACAGCTCTGCTCACCCCCTGCAGCGACAGCAGGACCTGCTTGAAACCATTTCAGAGCCACAGATGACACGGAGAATCAGGCAGCTGACATTTGCAGGGAGGTTGGAATGATTCACTGTTCTCCAAGAGACACTGCTCAGGGAGATCCCCTCTGCTGTTGCTGATTGTGCTGAGAACTTCTTTGATTTTTTTCTGTCCTAGATGCTGTGGAATATTGTACTCTTTTGGCAGATTGATTATAGCTTGAAAAATATCTCCTTGTCCTTTTTGGAGAGGCTGCAGTGGTGCTCTTGGTGTGAAGGTGTAGCTGGGATCTGGTAATGGCTGTTCTGTTAACTCTGTGCTAACAGGAGCCATGCAAAGGCAGGCTCTCTGTCCCAAGGAGACAGTGGATTCAGCAGCCAGAGTGCGCCAGGAAGGGGCAGGGGATAAAAACTTCCTTTACACGGTTCCTGTGGTTGTCCCTTCATGTCCCTGGCCCATGGCATATCCCTGTGGAGTCATGGGCCCAGGAACATGAGGGGACAGCTTCCTTCCCTTCCCATCTCTGGCCTCGTGTCAAAGGCAGCAGTGATGCTGGGCTGTGCCTGCAGAGGAGGTCTCAGGAGAGACGTCAGGTAGAAAATCTGACCAGATGAAAGAAGCACAGGACTGTTACCTGTGTATTTCCACATTTATTTATGTATTTTTAACAAATGAGAGAGGGAGCTGGTGTCAGAGGATGAGGCCTTGGAGAGATTGTTAGATCCATGTAAAGGATGGGCACCTGGCTGAAAGGTTTCTTGTGTGCAAACAAAACCCATGGCCTTGCACTCTCTGGGAAGTATCAACAGCTGCTCTCTCACTCCTCTGGTTATTTTAATTAAGCTAATGAGCAGTTAACTTTGTTTTTGGTGCTGTGCATCCCCTTTTTATGCCCGTGGATCTCACCAGGCCCAAAGCACACACCAAAGGCAGAGAAGGTGATGTTACTCTAAGGCTCTGAACTATCTTAACAGTATTAAGGAGACAATTTAGCTCAATAAATGCTGCTTTTCCACCTCTTCAGAAATCCAGAGTATTCAATAACAAACATGCTACAACAGTGGATAACAGAGGATGTGCCACAAGAACCCAAGTACTGTGAAATACCAATAAATAAGTTGAGAAAGCAAGAGCTGATGATGTAATCACTGGGAAGTACCTGTGGATTGCAATCTGTGGAGTTGTTTTTCATTTGCTTTGGTGCCTCCCATAGCATTCCCCTGCCATGGTTTATTTCAAGGAAAGTGAGCATTATTGAACATTTACTGACATTGGAATGGGTCCATTACCTATTTTGAGAAGGGGCTGGGGCCAGGATCCGAGGTCTGGTAACTCCTTACACCAAATTTCAAACCGTGAGCTCTTTGCACAAGCAAAACAAAACCTGAGTGAAAAATCCTTGTTTTGTTCTACGTTATTTTAGTTTTGTGCTGCTGGGTTTTTTGTTTGGCATTTTTAGTAGAAGAAACATCAGTTATGGTTTAAAAAAAAGACAAATTTAATGTCTATGTCATTGAAATGAAGGTATATAAGGAAGTGGAGAATAAAGAGGTGCCACATGGAGCTGCTCCACCCAAATGCAGGGCTTTGCTTGTCACAAGCTCTGTGTAAGAAGACCTTGAGACTCTCCACAGTGCTGGAAGTCGCTGTCCTGCCTGCAGCCCGTGGCTCTCCTGGCACAGAGGCTCCTGCACATTCCCTCAGGAATCTCCATGCCTGCAGGAGTGGCCCTTTCCTCAGTCACAAACCACACTGGGTTTAAAAGCAAAACTTGTACCGTATCAGGTTTTTAAGAACAGGGCTCATTTAAAAAAAGACAGAGTTTCTTTAAGGTTTCTTTAACCCCATTAACACAGCTGTTAAGAACATAACCACCAGACTGTGTTTATTTTTTGTGGGAATTCTTGGCAATCACTCAGGGGATGCTATTTCCCCCACTTATTTGCTTCTCCCTCCACTAGAGGCAGAAATTCAGCTTTTGCTCTATTGAAGAGAGTCGGAGAGCTGCCATCAGGGCTCTGTGCCCAAGTCATAGGGGAGCAAAATCTGTCTGGTTGCTGTGTGATAAGATGCCCAAATCAGGTGTTCCTGAACCTTTAATAGGCTGTTTCCTCTCACAGAATGGACAGGTTTGGTTTTTAAGGTCTGAGGACCGAGATGCCTGACCGATCTGGCCTATTATTGCATCATGTACAGTAATCACCGACTGGTGTGGGTTGGAAAGGACCTCAAACCCCATCCAGTGCCACCACTGCCATGGACAGGGACATCTTCCACTATCCCAGGTTGCTCCAACCTGGCTTTGGACACTTCCAGGGGCAGCCACAGCTTCTCTGGGCAGCTCTGGGGAAGCCAGGGCCTCCCCACCCTCCCAGGGAAGAAATTTCTCCTCAATATCTACTCTAGATCTCCTTTATATAAGTGTCCTCCTCTTAAGCTGTGACATAAAATATTTGTTCAAGCATTAACCTGGCCTTCACTCCCCCATCTCCTGTTCATGAGAGTTTGTTGGGTCTTCTACTGAATTTTACAGGTGCTCACATGAATCTCAAGGTACTGAAAGCCACATAAAACTCTTCCATCTGTCTCTGGGGGTAGGCAGGACATGCTCAGAAGGTAAAAAAATAATAACTCTTAATCAATAAAAATCTTTCTAGTGATTTTTCTATATCTAGAAGTTAATTTTCAAAATGTCTTAATACTCTCCTTCACCTTGACAACCTCATCTTTCACTGGTTTTGACTTCAGTCACTTTAAAAGCCAGAGTTGAAAGCAAAATAATTTATTCAGTTTTCCCCTCCTTTAAAAAAAAGTATTGTGTACTGGGTGGACAGTAACGTCTTGTAAATTTGTTATTTTTTCTATAAAAATGTTTTTTGTGCTTTTTAACACGGAAAATGACAATATTTTGGAAATCCAATGCACTGGGTTGGCTTAGTAAGAGGAAAGAGCCTAATGTAAAGATGGATAATGGAAAAATAAACACTAAAAGTATTGAATACTCTTAAATTTTTGGCACTTGAGGACCATTTAAGAATGGGGCTAAATGTGGTCTAATGTCCATTATTTCCTGTTTTTCTGACATCAGAGAGGGTGAAACAATCCCACTTCTATAAAATGTGAAATAAATATTTTCATTATGATTATTTAAGGTCAATTCTTAGAGTTAAGTGTGGGAGGGAAATTAGCTTAATCATCAGATTAAGTAAACCTCATCTTCAGATCAGAACTTAATGTAACTAAAGATGGAATTATTTTATGTATTCTTGAATTTTTTAGAATATTGGAGAAGGAACAGTGCTGTGCAAAAGGTGGATTCTGCACTGCTTCTCCTTCCTAATCAGGTGTTGGGGATGTTTTGCACTTTTCATTCCCAGTATGGGTTTGGGGCTGCTGTGAAGGGTTGGTCTCAATTGTCTGTTTCAGTTCAGCAGTTTGAACAACCTTAGGAAATGAAGGACTTTTAACCTTAGAGCCACAGTGGTGAGTCAGTGGTGCTGTTGTCCCCCTAAAAAGACACAACTGCACGGGCAGCAGGTTGTCCATGGGCTGCTGTGTCCTGCAGAGGTGGTGGCTCGTGGAATCGCAGCCCAAGGGGCAATCTTGAGAGGAACAGTCAAAAGGGCCAGTCAGTTGGTTCATTCCACCCCTGAGGGTCAGGAGAATGATGATAAAATCGCTGCTGTTTACAGATTATGGTCTTGTACTGAATATAATTATTTTAAGCATTCCGCCACGCCTTCACCCGCATGGCCGCGCTTGGGGTCGTCAACTCTGCTTCACACCGACACCTTGAACCTGTGACTTATAGGAATAATGCACTTTTCTGGTTTTTTAAGTCAGATATCACTGAATCCTGCATGTGCATCCCATGCTGTTCTTCCCTCCTCCTGATATTCCTCAGACTATCTTGCCTCATTTCCCGCTCGTTGTTTCGTTAGTCGTGGCGCTCCGATGCCTCGCGTTTTATGTCCACGCGGTTCTGGCGTTCCCTTGCCATATGGTCATCCTGATGTTACCATTTGCCTCAATCATCCTTTTTGTAGCTGCTTGAACATCTTAATTGATCTCCTGAGCTACGTTAAAGATTTATAACAGACGTCGGTGTCGTTCATTTCGCGAGCACGTAACCGCACCTTTTCCGTCTGATTGGACGTCCGCACCTCTCCCTCGTAAAAATGCACAGAAAGCTTGGCCTTGTGTCTCTGTGGCAAAATAATGGACGTCTTGAAGGATATTAGAAACCTTGTACCACTCTACTCCAGCCAAAAGCATAAGCTGTGGCCCCTCAGTTGGTGCTAATAAGGTGTTCTCTGCTCTCTCTTAAACAAAACCTCGAACTGGAGAACTTTTCCTTTCTCCACTAGTAGCAGAGATGGTGAAACTTTTTTTTTTCTTTTTTTTTCGAGTAAGATTCGAAGCCATGTGTTGATAATATTGTTAAGCTGAAATGCATATATCAGAGTGGTGATGGTGCCAGGAACTGCTTTTGGCCAGGCCTGTGTTTCTTAGTATATGCGGCAGAGGCATGTGCAATTAATGATGTTGGCAAAAGAAGCACTGTAGGAAGAGCACACGAAATGAGAGGTTTGATGGTTTCTGCAAAGTACTGTGCCCATCTTTTCATGCAGAAAATGAGTAAACCATTACTCTACATATGATTGGAGCAGAACAGAGCACTTTTTGATGGGGTTTGTCAGAGAGCATTCAGAAGAAGCTGTATATTAAAAGATAAATTTCATCACCCAGTTAAGAAAATATGTCTAAGGGTAGATAGGAAAAAGATAGGGCACGTCCTTTGTGCCATTAGAGGGGTGGATTTTTGAGTATAAGCGAGAGCCAAGTCTGTCTGACGAAGAATTTTCATCAGGATATCCAGCTATGGTGTAACTGTTGAAAATTATCTTTGGCCAGATGTTTTTCTCAGGAGTGGCAGCCTTTGGGACTCCCTTTCTCACCTGTGCCACTGCAAGTGAGCTAAAACCTTTATTTTCCTTCAGCTGTACTTTTGATTACAAGGTGTCAATCCGGTACCAGATTTTGCACTTCTTTGGTGTAGAACCTTTGTGTAACAGTTCCTGGTCAGACTTTTCTGTGCACTGGCCAAATTCTCAGCAAATCAAGTTGGGTGAAGAATTTGTCTTGAAAAAACTTTTAGGAAAATTTTTAGTGGATGTGTGCAACCCATTTACTCCACTATTCCTTTGCTTAGAGTCTCTCACTCCCTTCTCTTTGTGGTAATCACATATTTGAACATTACTGTGTGTCCATGCAGGGAGTTGGTATTCAAGTTTTTGGGTTTTTTTTTCCTGTTCTGTGATGTCACCAGCTGAAGATTTCTAGCAGTAGTTTCTTTCTCATTGGTGGTATCTGTTCTAGGCTGAACCACCTCTGGTCTCAAATGTCTTGTATTTCTTTTTGGGAACTGAAGCCCCTTTAGTGGAAAAATCAAAGTACTTTAAATCTTTGTGTGATGTATAAAATTGGGATGAAGCACAAACCTGTGTTTCAATTCTCTCCCCTGTAAAAAGAAATAAAAACTACACATCAAAGGAATAACATTAAAATATTAAGTTAAACTTAGTTGTGAAGCCTGAGACTATTAATTAATCTTCCTAACATATTTCAATAATCTTAAAAGCTGTATAAATTTTGGTATTTTTTGATTTTTTTTTCCCTACAAAATGGATTGTTTGTCTAAGGATCTTCCTGCAGCATGGCCACAGTTCATGGACAAGGTTGCAATGAACTTTCCAAGGCTGGAAGAATCTCTTTTTCTGAGCAGTACAGAGTAACTTATGGCTTATTTTTGAGATACATGTTGCTATTTTTGTCCACTTTGAAATACTTAAATTTTTTAGATGTTTGTGGAGTTTAAAAGCAAAAGTGACATGATCTGATAAAATAATTTAGTAAGAGCAGATGTTTCTTAATTGTATGACAGCTGAGATATTACCTCTGATTCTTCAGTTCTGTTCTTACTCATCTCTCCAATTCATTTGCTCTCTAAATAACTTTCTATAGTGTGTGGCCATTCTTTGGGGACAGAAATAGTGAATTTATTGCCTGGGTAGTAATATAGGAAAGGTCCAACTTTAACCCAAGGAAGGTGTTCCACAGTTGACCAAAGTCTTTATAAATAGCCTTCTATTCTGCTTGGAAATGCTGCATAAAAAAATATCCTCCCAGTTTTTGTTTCAAATAAACATCATGAAGGAAATATGAAAAAAAAACAAAATAAAAAAACCAAATTTGAAGAGTGCCATTAAAATAATGGAAGAAAGCAAACAATAAATGTGTGTGCTCACCTTGGCAGTAAAGCTTGATGGTGTGTTGTCCATCACTTCTGCCTGCTCCAAGGAAGCTGCTCGGGAAACAGAGCGAGCCCTTGCACCAGGCCTGTGTTTGTACATAGCTCTGGAACAGCTGGTTTGGATTTTAAAAATTCTGTTTTTATTAGAACACCGACTCTTGTTTATCGTTATTGATTTTATTGGGTTATTATTGACTGACTGCACCCCATGGGCCTATTAGTGAAGTGCTAGTAAAGCATTAAAGGCAGACTTGGGCTTTTCTGTGCTTTGTACTTACAACATTTGCTTTTATCGTGACTTTTAGCCAGCTGCCTAACTACAAACATGGGCAGCCTCACCCACCAGAGACTGAAAGGAGGAGAAGAAAGAAATTTTTTTGCTATATTTTCAATATTTAGAAGAACAAAACAAAGTTTTGAGGTTATTTACTGTTTTGTTTGATGAATTATCAAGGAAAAGTTTACATCTTTCTCATCTCCCTAAGACTTCTGGCTGTATATTAGAAATAGAACAAACTCATCAGTCTTACTCAAAAAAAAAGTTACTGCAGATTCTTTTTATTATTGTATGCTATTTGATCTTTCTGGGTGGAAAGGGAAACTTATTTTCTTATTAATATGAATGAAATGATACACAATAATCAGTTTAAACCAGATCAGAGTTGGGTGAATTCTGGTTGTATATAAAAATCTAGAAGCCATCTAAGGAAATTTTAGGAATCACTGACTCTCTCCTAACACAGTTTGGCTTCTCATAGTACTGTCATCTCTGGATGAATCTATGGATTGAATCTCTGATTCAATAATCTTTCACCTGTCCCTTTAGTGTTATTTTTCTCTCCCTTCCTCCATAGAAAGGAAAAAATCACCTATTTCCTGTAAACCTATGAAAAAATCACCTATTTCTAGTCAAGAGTTAAGGAATTTCAATAACAACTTCCTTCTGGGTGAGGAGAAAAGGAGGGGATAGTAGAGGAGAAACACAGGAGTTCTGAAGGAAGGGAGCTGCATGGGGAAGTGGTAGAGGTGTCCTGGCATTTGAGCATGATGAGTTCTCACCATTCTGTTGTTGGATGCTCATATTCCACATGGAAGCAAGGGTTTGTGTTCTCAAAACTGCAAGCAGACAGATTGGGATGGCAAAGAGGTCTCAAACAGATCCACTTTGCTATTAATTGTAGCCTGTTGCTGCTCCTGGCTGCTTAAAATGTGCTACAGGACAACAGAAACGCAGTAAAAATGAGAGTCTTTTGCTCTTCTCTAAGAACAACAAACTCATCACTCATTAATTATGAAAACCATATTTTTCTCTGTCAAATCTACTGCTGTGAGTAGTAATAGCTTCTCCTGAAAGCTGTCACAGAGTAGAAACAGTGACAAAGAGATGTCTCTGCAGCAAAATATCGAGCTGAACCAGTGGGAAAACTTTATTCTGAATAAAGTGAGCGGTGTATTTTTGGGGTTGTGATAAGAAAACAGCATCTAGAACTGGATATACAGGGGTGAGTTATATCCATAGGTCACATTTCCATAGGTTTTAAAACTGAAAATTAGATAGATTTACTGGCTTCTCTCAGAAATATTTCACCAAGTTTGTATTTGTATTTACTCACTTTTGCTGTGAACTTTGAGGATGGAAAGGATCACAGCAGAAAAGAGGTGCTGAAGATCAGATTGGGGTCTAATCTTTAATCAGAAGGAAAACTTACCTTTGGACTGTAAATCCAAATATAAGTTTGTTTTTCAAAATGATCTTAAAGCAGGTTCAGCTCACAAAGGAGCCTCTTGGCCACTTCCAGCCAATCCAATGTGTGAATGTGGCATTAAATGCAGGAAGAACCCTGGGAATTTTGTTCAGATGCAAAGACATTTTATTTATTTTAAAAGCAATTTTGTCTTTGAGTTCCACGATGGGTGCAGCAGACAGCAGCCAGGCATCACCAGTTACTGTTTAATTTGCTGGTACAATCAAACAGTGAGATGCTCTCACAATTGACTGTGCCCACAATTTTGTGCTTGACTGCAGGTGCAAAATCGAGGATGCAAAAATCAGAGCACAACTTGATGATCACTTAAAATTTGGTCCATTCCTGTTCAAAAATCTTTAACTTCTGTTTGTCATAAATATAAGATATTTTAGATTTTTTTTTTCTCAGAATTGGTGTAGTTCACCAAAAATTACTTTGAGGGATAAAAAATCCACTTGCAAGCAAATACCATATTATAATGTAATTCTGAATGGAAATAAAAATTATAATGCCATAAATAAGGTCTTTTTATAGCCTTTTTCTAGCTCCCCTCCCAAAAAAAAAAAAAAAATCCATTTATCCTAGGTAAATTAGTGTTTGGACTTTTTTTTTTTCCTTTCCCAAGGTTTTTCAGTACACAAATAGTATTTAAAAAGTCCAATCTTAGAAATAAACATTCAGAAAGGTATTTTTAATAATAATTCATACAATGTAGGTTTATGGAGCTAATTAATTATTATTAAAGCTGGATTTCCCAACTAGTCTACTTCAGAAAATGAGATAATATTCAGAGAAATGCTTTCACTGTCACAAACTTAGATTTATGTTGTATTTTTTGATAGCTCTAAAAAAGCACAATACATTTCTGTAGCAATACTTTGCTTTCATTAGTGAAACTGAGACTCATTTCTGGATCTACCTCCCCTCATTCATGTGCAATTCACAACCCCTGCTTGATGCTGAGGGACATCTCTGTGCTCCTCATCTTTGTGCTGCTGAAAGTGTAACCAGGGATAGTTGGGGGAATGAATTTCTCAGTTTTGTGCTCAGTATCACAAAGGGACGATGCAGGACAATACTTGGTGGAAGCCAAAAACCAGAAAGGGAAGTTGGAGTTGGTTTATTTGGTTTGTGTGCTGTTTTGTTTTTGCATCATTCTACCCAAAATATTGATTTTTTTTTATTTTTTCTTACATTTGGGGGATTATTTTACAGACAGGGTGGTAATTCTCTTTTCAAATATTCCTGCCTGTCAGGAGAAAGTCTGGATCTGCACTGAGAGGGTTCTCAGAAATGTTTTGGAGTTTTGGGGTTTGTAGGACATGACCAGTGAAAGGAAACGTCTGCAAGGATCCTTCAGCCACCCTGTGGTTTCCATGTGCACAGTCCTCCCATATCCCAGTATTCCTCTTTATCCCTGCGCTTCTGCAGGTGCCTGGGTTAAAGTGGAACTCTTGACAGCTGTCAACTCTTTTTCTGTTCATTATTCTTTCCTCTGCTCCTCCTGCTACCTCTTCCAAGACTGCTGGAATTTTTAGTGGGCACTGCAAGTCTGTTTTAATAATTGTTCCTCAACCAACCAATCCAGCAGAAAAGGTGCAAGGGAATTTGGCAGTGGGGAGGGAGATTCTGCTTTCTTTTCTCTTTCCTTCCTTCATATCATCACTTCATTGTCATCTTTATTTCCTTTACCTCTTCTCCACCCCATTTCCTTTACCCAGTCCTTTCTTCTGTTGTTCTATCCCTGTTCCTTCATTAATTCTCCTTCCTCCCATTATGTTTCTACTCACTCCTTTCTGGCCCTTGCCAGTTTGTAGCAGTCCATGATTTCAGATGGAAAATCTGTCGCCAGAGCCCCTCCTCCAGTAACATTAATGGCCACTCTCGAAAGCCTGCCCTGCCCTCCGTCATCTAATTTCAGACGCTGAGGGGGCAGACGAAGCAGATGGTTGGCACAGGGCTGCATGATTCACTGCTTGAAATCATGGTGCAACATTGCTGAAATTGGTGAGGGAGAAGGAGGTCTGACATTTGACAGAGCTGTGTAAAAATTGCCTGATCCAGGCAAAGTTCAGACTAATCACTTGACTGTTATTTTCCAGATGCACTGATCATATGACTGTAATTGTAAAGATTATATTGACAGTGCACGGTTTCCCAAACATACTGCACTCATTCTTAACAAAATGATTCTCCCTTGGGATGCCCAGGTCAGGCTGCTGTGGGGAATTGTGTGTTGCCATTTATTCATCCTTGAATTTTCTCTTATTTTATTTTTTTTTTGTCCTTGAGTGGGTTCATTCATCTACTTTCTGTTCACAGGAAGTTGGAGGTTTCAGGTACACAGTCAATAAAACTGAACAATAAATTTGAACACTTCCTTTTAGGCAGGTTCCTTCATGAATTGGACTAAAATGACAAGATTTAAATGTGAAAAGTAAAGAAGGAACATAAATAAGCAAGGGAAATTGTAGGGCATCAGCTTTTTATTGTGTCTGACGAAAGTTGAATGGATTACTGCAGTCACAGAAATAGGTCTTGGTAAAGATGGTAAGGCCCTGGTGGAATTAGGGCAAATATAAGATCATCTGGATTCTCTGGATAGTGTTTACAGTTAAATTTGTGGAAATAACCCCTACATCAAAATTCAATTGATTCTTCATGAGTAGCTGCTTGCTGTTATCCATTTTGGGTGTCCTCTTTAAAATAAACCCTTTGGGCTAGGCCACTTTGAAGCAGAGCAGGAAACTTCCTGTAAAACTTTTTAATTAGTGAAGGGACAATGATTTTGAGCATCATGGTGGAAATGGTAACCACAACAAAACCCAAACTCTTAACTGTATGAGTAGAAAAATGGCTTGGGGCATAGGAAAAAAAAAAAAAAAAGGTGAATTTTAGATGAGCAGTTAAATTTTGGGTGCCTCTGAGACATTCCAAACCCTTGCTCAGCCCTGATGTCATTTGAAATGTCTAAGCATCGAGCTTAGTGGAGTTGCTTATAATTAGTCTTGCTAATTTTTATGAATTTCAGGGAGAGCTTCCCAAATGTTCTCAGCCTTCTGCTGCTCCTATTGCTCTAAGCACGGCTGTGAATCTCGCTACTTATTTAGATGTCAAAGTGGTAACTGAAATATCCTTAAATGTCAATGCGGTTTCTGTTTAACACCCTTGAAAGTTAGGCCTTTGTTCACGTAAAACTGGTGCTGAAGAAGGAGAGAAGAGGTGGAAGAACTTCATTTCCAGTTTTCAGTTACTTTTGAATCCTGTGGGTGGAAGTTACAACCCCATTTGTTGTGGTTAAAGCGTGGACAAAGCCCTAGATCATCTCCTGTGTTTTTCCAGCTGAAGGGCTGATTCTATTGTCTCGGATAAAATTAACACCTGGAGAGCTTCAGACATGAAGGATGTGTTTCCCAAGGGGTTCAGATGGTTCAAACTCCTCGGGACAGAACAGGTCTGAAAACATAATGAGCTGCAAAGTATGAACATAAGTGAAAATATTTCATCTTAACTTTAAGAGCTTGGGAGCAGATGTGGGCATCTCCAAACAGGGAAAAGCAGGAAGATGGGGAAGACTTTAAATAAACTTGATAAAAGCCCCATGGGCTGGTAACTTCTAGGAAATTACGATTATGGAGCTTTCCTTCTGCTTGTGGACCAGGGGACCTTTTCCTCTGGTAACAATAATAGGAAAAACTAATTAGGAGACACCAGGAAGAATAGACAGGATCTGACTGGAAATCCCTGCACCTGCCAGGCCTCATCACAGGTCCCCAGCACTTTTTAAAAGTGTTTTACCTTTACTTTGCTGTGTCTAGACAAGAGTCCAAGTTGCTGCTGCTCTTGTGGTTTTATTGAAGAGTTATGGAAATCATTGCTTTAATACTTCTTTTTTAACTGAAACCCTGCATCTTCTGAGTTTATAAAGCCTTGTTTGCTTGGTTTTGGTTTGCTTGTTTTGTGTTGGGTTTGTTTGTTTTGTTTTGGGTGTTATTTTTTATGTTGCTTGTTTCTTTGGGTGCTTTTTAGTTTTCATGTGTAGTTGAGGTTTTCTGGCAAACTGGTAGCTGGATTCTGCTCCAGACAGAGATAACTCATCTGATTTAGGTATTTAAAATCCTTCTCTAGCAGTGAGATCTATTCAGTACAATAAATGAACCTGTGAAAGCGTTTCAGACCCACCTAAGCCAGACACCTGCCTTGTGCCTTCTGAATTTTTGTGCACTGTATGAGCTCTGTTGACTCTTTCTGACCGTGGTGAACTCGGATGAGAGCAGGCAGACAGTGAAATATCGATGCCTTCATCTGGAGCTGATATTTTACTTCTGTGTCAATTTGGAGTGCTTTCTGTTCTCACTGGATCAAAAAAAAAAAAAAAAAGGATTTTTGGCGACAGGGAGAATTAACTTCCATGGGGCCACGAGTGTGAGGACCTGCTCCAGGACAGGGACCAATTTCAGCACCTTGTTAGAGATTTCTTCTTTTGATTTAAATCTTTTTGGCTTGAAAATGTCTTTGGAATGAAGGTAATTGAAGCTGTAGGGTTGTAATAACAACCCCCAAATTCTCATTATTTAATGTAATTGATGGAAAAGGCTGAGAAGTAGAAAAGGAAAATATTGACTTTCATGCATTTAAGTTTTATTTATGTGATGCTGGTCCAAAATCACCAAAATAACACATGACATTTTATATATAAATGTGTGTGTGTGTAACTTGGGTAATTTTAAAAAAAGTAAGTTTCTCAGTCTCCCAAAAAGGAGCCCTCTCACAGTTTATGGAAAAGCTGCAGACACTTTTATCACATCCCACAATGCCCAAACTTCAAAGGTCAGACAGGACTTTACATGAAATACAACTCAATGGTTTTTATCTCTCAATGAATTTTGGGAACCTCTCCTGTCTGATGCTACTGAATTTGATAAATATAGGGAGTTTTTCCTCTTCCCTTGCCTTTTTGGATGGGATTTTGGATAAATATTGTTAAGTTCAGTCTCAGAAAAAGCCCAAACAAATGACAAAAAAAACAAACCCCCCCCCCCAAGCCCCCCCCCCCCCCAAAAAGCCCCCAATAAAACACAAAAAAAACCCACTAAAAATATCCACCTGAAAAACAGAGGAAAAGGAAAATGGCAATTTTGGATGAGAGAAACTGATAAAATTTGGTTTGGCAGCATTTAGCTGGGAATTTATGGAAGTCTGGTTTATTTTCTAGGAATAATCCTTTTAATTTTAAGACTTTTTTTTCAGGATATTGCTGGCATTTTCACTTTTATGACTTGAAGAATAGGTATATTTATCATTATAGGCCAATGTTAATTCAAGTTTCGTTATTTTCAAGCCTTTAAATTTAAAGGAACTGTCAAAAAAATTATTAACTGCATTAAAAAATGTTCCACTTTTTGCTGGGATTTGTGTTCATACAGAGAATTTCACCTTATTCTGAGATATATAACTTTTAATACAAGTAGTCTTTTAATAGCATATTACGTAAGTTTCCATTCCTGAAAATGTATATTAGTTGATAGATTATGGGAATGTATCTTTTACAGGAGTTGGCAAATACGACAGAAGTTCTTGATGATTAGAAGATTAGAGTTAGATCTGATTTTCTGAATTATTTACAAGCAAGAATATTTTTAAAAGAATATCCAGGATTTGCAGAAAATGTGTATTGCAGTTAACTGCTCTGATTAACTACTAAATTTGTCAAAGAGAATAATAAATAAAATGTCATTTGGAAGATACTTCTGTTTCAACAGAGATTCTTCTTACCCCTAGAAATCATCTATGCAGTGCCTCTTTTTCCAGAATTTGTACAAGACAGTCACAGCTGATCAGGAAGATCAGGGCTTGGTGTTCCTCTTTTATGGCTGAGTATGGACCAGGCATTTACTTAAAAAATAATCACCCTGAAACTGCATTTAAAGTGAAGAGGGAGTGGAAGGGGGGAAATTGGATCACGTTTTGGTAGTGAAAGCAGAGGGTGTCCTGGATGGAATCTTTATGGCACAATAATTAGTGGCTGTCTTTCCAATTAATTCTGGGTGACTTTGCAAGCTGGATCATTTGTTACCAAACTCGTTCACTAGTTTTGGTATTCATTTAAAGGTTGAAACCAGCTTCAGCACACAGTAATATTTCAGTATAGGAAAGATAATGAAGGGAGGTATAACTATACCCTGGTTTTCTGAAAGGACATCCTGGAATCCCAGAATGGTTTGGGTTGGAAGGGACCTTAAAGCACATCTCATTCCAAACCTTTGCCATGGCCAGGGACACCTTCTGCTAGAACAGGTTTCTCCAGAGCTGTTTTGCCATTTCATGAGGTATTCCTCGGTATTGTAAGGGATAAATGGGATAACTTCATCCTGCTCCAGGCTTTGGTGATTGTGCTGTGTGAAATGCCCACGGAAGGCTCATCAGGAAATAGAACATAGAGTAAAATCATGGAATATCCTGTGTTGGAAGGGACCCACAAGGGTCATAGAGTCCATCTCGATCCACAGACACCCCAAAACCCCACCCTGGGCATCCCTGGGTGCCCAAACACTCCTGGAGCTCTGAGAGCCTTGGGAATGTTCCCATTCCCTGGGGAGCCTGGGCAGTGCCCAGCACCCCTATGAGGGAAAAAAACCCTTTCCCTGACACCCAGCCTCATCCCTCCACCCAACACAGCTTCTTGCAGTCCAGAGAGCAGCAATACAGCAGGATGAACTCACACTATTTATCTTTGGATTTACGCGTTTCTTCCTATTTTTAAGTACAGTTTGGAACTGCTCATCCCATTCACCGCAGAAAAGCCAAGTTCAAAACTGGGCTGCAAATTAGCAAAAAAGCAGTGCTGGGGTTTCCACAGCGAGCCCAGAAGTCTGTTTCACATCACTCAGCCAGGCAGGGCACTGTTGTGAGCTGCAAATGTGCTTTTTTTCCCCTGTTGTGGGCAGTGAATCAGCAAATGCTCCGGGAGTTCGTGGGGGAAATGTCAGGTGTGGTTTCAACAGCTGGGCTTTCACAAGCTCCAGGGTGGGTCCTCAACAAGGGACCCACCTTGGAATTAGGGACCCAGGGACAATGTCAACACCCTGATCTCTCCCCCTCTCTGAATTGGGAAACCAATGCCTCCCAAAGTTGTGCTGCCCTGTTTTGGTTAATTGATGCCTGACCACAAACTCCTTAATAAATAAGTTCTGTCTGGAAAATATTATTCCCTGAAATCATGTCTGAATTACCCAAAAGTCAAATTAAGTAACTGAGAAAGCATCTGCTGTGTGGAAGGATGTTTGTTTGTTTGTCCTGTGTTTTGTGGTGTGTTTTTTTTTGTTTTTTTTTGGTTTACCAGTACAATCACTGAAGCATGTCTGGGAGAAGGTTTATTTGCAGAACCACTGCTCAAATCTTGAGATGAGGGAGCATTACAAAGAAATGGCATGGCTTTCAAATGAAGGCTACAAATAGGTTTGCAACTTTCTTCTGTCTTTGCTAAATTACCCAAGTGAAGCCAAATCACATTCCTAAAGACAGTCCCCTGGCATCCTTCAATAAACAGATTTTGCCCTGTGTATAAAATGTTTAGCTCAGTGCTTTATGAAGTAAAGGTCATCTGAACAGAGATGTTGCAATAAAGGGCTGCCTGAAAGTGCTTCCACTGAGCGTGAATAGCAGCAATATTGCCTTGAAAACTCTGGGCTAATTGATTAAACTTCCAACAAACTAATTTTAATTAGCCATACCAGCTTAACTTTCTTCTTCCTTTTTATGATTCTGAAGGTTTATCAATGGTGCATGTACAGCCCCAGCTACTTATTAGAAAAATTGTTAAGGTATGAGAGAGAAATATGAATATCATACAAACTTTGACTGTTTCACATGAGTGTTTTCTGCTAAAATGCACCTGCTTTCAGCTGGGAGGGAAAATAAAATAACTTTCTTTTTTCATTGCTTTTTTCATTGGTCCTTAACCGTATATTCATATATTTGCACCCTAAATTAATTTATTTGCACCCCAAAATTACTCTTAATTCTGATACTTCTCTTGAAGCTCTTAGGAAATAATCAGTGCACATATCAAAGGTACTTTTAGTCCCTCTTTATCTCCTACTTATGTCTGCAACAATTCAACCCTGTCCAGCCTGACCTTGACATACTTGGTAACATTTCAAATCTTGTTGAAGAGAAAAACCTCTGGGTGCATTGGATCTTTATGTAACAGCCTTAATTTCCAGTCTGTAATCATAAAAATAATACAAACCTTTTGCCTCAGTGCATACATAAAGGTGGATTTTAGCTATAAAATGTTCATGCAATGGTGGTGAAGATTTTTCTTTCCCTTCAACCCATCCTTCTGTGGAGGCATTAATGTTTGAGACTTAGATGGAAATGGGGTCTAAGCTTAGCATTAGAGGTCTAGAGAAGGGAGGTGGTGTCAAGATACCCCCTCTAGTCTGAGATTTCAGTGTAAAGGCAGGTTTAAACCAGTTCTGCAGCCTGGTCTCCTCCTACCTCTGACACTGAACTTGGCAGTGGGCACAGAATCCTATAATTGTCTGGTTTATAAGGAACCCTAAGGATCATCTGGTTCCGGTCACATCACGAGCACCCTGTCCTTCTGTTGGGTGTGTTTCTTCCCGTGGTGGATTGGGGAAGTTGTACTTTGTGTCTTCAAGGCCAAAATGTTTTGATCTCCTGACAAAACACGTGGCAGCAGCAGCACGCTGGGAGGTTTATGGTGACTGGCTGTGTTTTTAAAGTCTGCACCACCAGGCCAGGGGATGCATTTCAAAGGGTTGTAGGACTTTGGCAGGAGCCATCACTTTGTGTAGAGGTAAGGGATGACAGATGTGTGGCTCCTGCCACAGGTCTGGTGCTGGGTGAATCCCTGGGTGCCGTGCACCAGCTCTGTGAACTCTTCATTCTGAGTGGAGTGGAAACTCTGGGCTTCCTCTGGGGTGTTCAGACCTAGAAACTTCTGTTGCACGAAGGGTGGGAGCAGTTTCCGAGCAGAGCCGAGCACCCCATGTTGCACTGAAGCCTCATCCCAGAGCTGCGGTTGTCAGCTGTCTGTCCCTTCTGCTGCTGAGGTCAAACCAGCCCGTCATCTGTCTGAATTTATCACCCAAGGTGACAGGAGTGTGACACCCTGAGAGTGCTCCAGATGTGCTGTTCAGAGCAGGGACATCCCTGACGTCAGGCGCCAGGCGGTGCCGCGCCGCCAGCTCTGCCAAGCGCCCGCGGATGGCTCCCGTTTGTTTTGCTCCAGCCCATCTGCTTGGGAAGGAGCCAGGTTGAGGAGCTGCTCCTCGCTCAGAATGGGTGCTGGGGAGCAGGCTGTGCTGCTGGGCACAGCCCTGCTGTCCCCCAGGCTCCCGGGGTGCCGATGGACGCTCGGCCTGCGCGGCACCGCGCCGCTGGCAGCCAGTTGTCACCAGGATTGCTGGCTTGGCTTGCCCACCGAGTACAAACTGTGGAAATGCTTTAGGGAATCTGTGCTAGAAACAGCAGAGAAAGGAGCCTATTCTGGGATTGTCATTTAATCTGAATTTCAAGGTGGCTGGAGTTAAAAAGGAGGGAGGGAAGCCTCCAATGTCTCTGCTGTGGGCAGTGGGAAGGGCACCGTGGGCACTGAAGGTGTTCAGAAGCACTTTCAAAATGGGACATGTGGACAGAATAAACCTCAGTGCCACTTCTCCCTGCTTTGATTCCAGATGTGTCCCCTAGTGCTGCTGTGGGGCAGTTTGTTTCACGAGAGCTGGACTGAGGAAATGTTTTGGCTAACAAGAATAGCCCCATTTATCCAGGTGTTGCACATCTGGGGCAAGGACTACAACTGTCTTCAAATTAGACACTGTAATAGGTGCTAATTGTGCAATGTGGACTTGGAGCTTCTGTTTGTGAATGTTAAATTTATTACAGTACCCTCAGAGCTGGGGACTCACTTGCCAAAGAGGCTGATCCACTAATTCACTTCGCTTCGAGCTGCTCTCAGAACAAAACCAACTTTCAAACATTTTCCATTTGCAATTGTAATCAAAGGACAAGCAGTGATACAAGAAATGAAGCAATGTGGGTGAAGTAGAACAAAATCATTTAGTGGGCTACTGGAGTAACAATTTAAAATGTTTAAGCATGCCAAAAGGAAGGAGGGGGAAGACCAGAATTCCACTTTCATGAACAATGTATCAGAAAATGAGTGAAAATATCAAGTGCTGGCTAGAAATCTAAGGTGAGGGTTTTCTATTTTGTGTATTTAAGGATTTAATGCATTTGAAAACTTGGCAAGCGAGTTCCAGTGTTGGAAGCATGAACTGATGTTATACATGGTTCCCCAGTCCAAGGCAGAAGCTAGCTTGGATGGCACAGGGAATGAATTCTAGTTAAAACAGTGTTAATGAGGTTAAAGAGAACTGATCAGGGATCAATAAATGTTCTTGGGAAGAAACACTAAGGTGGTGAAGTGATTTTATCACCTGATGTCTGGGTTAGAAATGGGTATTATAGTGAAGACCAAGATTTTACAGGACTAGTGGAATTTGTGGTCTCTCTTCAACCACACGGTCTTTAAAATGTTTTTTTATAAAGTCTACAAAATGTTCCCAAACCAGCTTCTTTTTCTGTCTTCTCCTCAGTTCTTTCCTCCCCAGCAAATGTCATAGGAAACCCTCCAGCCTCTTCTCCAGGCTCAATTAGTGCTTTCAGTTCCGATTATGTTTTGGGATCCATCTCACCCTCCCCCTGGCCAGCGCCTTCCCACCAGCAGAACTCTGCTCCCTCCAGTCTCTCCCAGGCAGGCTGCCTTGAAGGCATGGACAAAGTCTCCTCTTCCTCTTAATCACTGTTGATTAAATAAATTAAATACTGCTGTTATGTTTGATTTGTAAGCACGTGACTGCTGCCTTGTCAGCCCGTGGGTGCTGCCCCAGCAGACCTGCTCTGTGGTCAGTGAGATGTGGGAAGGGGTAGAGAAATTGTCACCAGGTCTTTTTTCCTGGTCAATATTACTGGCTTTTTGTTTTGCTGGGATTTTTTTTTTTTTTTTTACTTTTTTTTCCTCTTTTTTTGGTAATTTGGGTTTTGTTTGGTTTTTTACCTGAGGACAATCTTTCCAAACAGTGGTGTAGTCCCAAAAAATGAGCTCTGGTGAGGACAGAGGTAGAGCAAGGGAATAAAGCAGATACAAATCCTGTCACAGTGAGGCTGAGAAGTTATGCTTTAATTTCATATGGACTTTGGGATGTGCATTTATCACTAGATGCTTAAAGATCTCTTACCTGTGTGGCTTTGGCAAGGGCAAGAAGAGGCTTTTTCCTGAGAGATTTGAGGCTTTTCTGTCTGGTTAAAAGCTGCCAGAAACCCATTTAAAAGAAACCCATTTAGAATCGATGACTACTTGGTTTGCTCTCAAGGTTGTTGTAAGTTTTGTTTACTGGCACAGGTTTCTCGGGGAAGCTGTGGCTGCTCCATCCCTGGAAGCGTCCAAGGCCAGGTGGGATGGGGCTTGGAGCACCCTGGGATGGTGGAAGGTGTGGGATGAGATGATCCTTGGGGTCCTTTCTGACCCAAACCATTCTCTTACACCATTTTTGTTGATTCAAATTGAAGATCACAAAGTGGAGGCAAGAGAAGCAGGGGGAAAAAAAAAAAAAAAGGCATTGCCAAATTCTCCTTTTATCCTCCATGAACATTTTGGTGGGAATTCTAGTCCAATAATTCCATATTGTCTCTTGAAACAATTAGATGAGTGTTTTACTGCCCAGGAGCTCCTCTTACCTGGGCAGAGTTGCACATGAACCCCCTTAAGCACCTTTTAACGAGGAGCAGGAGCTGATGGCCCTGACCTGCACTTGGAGCCATCAGCCCTTCCCAGATGGTCATTAGTCCTCAGATCCTCATTAAAGATAATATTTGGTAGGTTTAAAAAAAGAAAAAAAAATAAAATTCTGTGCTGCTTTTCCTTTAGGACACTTGTCATCCTGCTTCCAAGAAGGTGTCCACCCTGGCAAATATTGGGCTTTTATTCACCCCTGTAGCCCCTCTGAAGATCAGGCTGCAGCTGAGGTTTACAAAGCAGGACAGTTCTTAAAAAAAGCATGTATACATAATATTGCATACATAATAGATGGGAATGGTTCCAAAACAATCTATTGTATAATTACCTAATTAATACAATCTGTAATAATTAAAAATCCTTTGGAGAATTTGTAAAAACATTTTACTATGCATGTGTCATAGATAATTTTTAGACTCAATGTCTCAGCTGTTTGCTTTTTTTTTTTTTTTTTTTCCTTTTTAATTTGGTCTTTCAAATTGCCAACAGTCTTATTGCTGCTTTGTGGCCCAGGCACTTAACAAATTTCATTTCTCAAATGGAAGGGACTGAATTTTCTCCCCAGAAGTGCAGTTCACAGGCAAGGGCACCATTCAGCACTAACTTTTCTTTTGCAGAGACAAACACAAAAAGCACGTTTAAATAAGTGTATTCCAAGGGCTTTTTCAACTGTTGGGGGGAGTTAATAAAGCAAAATAAAAATTTCAAAGTAACAAAAATTGCTTTGGGCTCGACTTTTAAATCAAGATAGAAAAATTGATTTTGCAGATGCATTATAACCCTACTCATCTCAAAATGGTCCCACAGTGCAATTGTATCAGCAGTGCTTATTTATATTTATATCCAGCAGATATTCTGGAGCATTGTGTAGACTTCTGCTTCTGCAAGCAGCAGCTCTGTGGCCTGTGGTGACGCCTGTTGTGTGTTTGAGGTGCACAGGCAGGACATGAGACTGGCCCCAGAACTGCTTTTAACTTCTCTGGAAGTGTCCCAGGCTGGGGTGGATGGAACTTGGAACAGCCTGGGGTGGTGGAAGATGTCCCTGCCCATGGCAGGGGTGGAATGGGGTGGGCTCTAAGGCCCCTTCTCACACAAAGAGCAGAGTTTGCCCCCCAGATGCTCCATTCTAGCTCAGTTCTCCTTTCTCTACCTTTGAGACACCATGGGAAAGCTTTTATTTCCTTTTGTTTTTTTTCCCTAAGAATACAAACAGGCATCATAAGTAAAGGGGAATGATGAACCCTGCTCTGTCCTGGACAACCCCTGTCTGATCCAGTGCTACAAGCAGAAGCTTTTCTCTCATTGTCAAATACATTTCAAGTGACTTTGACTGTGTGTTAAATGTGGTTGAAAAGGCTTTGTCTACCAACACTTAATATCAGGAAATTCTTCCCTGGGAGGGTGGAGAGGCCCTGAGGGTGCCCAGAGAAGCTGTGGCTGCCCCTGGATCCCTGGAAGTGTCCCAGGCCAGGCTGGACAAGGCTTGGAGCAGCCTGGGATGGTGGAAGATGTCCCTGCCCATGGCAAGGGGTGCAATGGGATTGTCTTGGTGATCCCTTCCCACCCAAACCATCCTGTGATTCTGTAATTATTTACAGTTTGTGCATCCTGGGATCTGTAACCTGGATTTTACTGTTACCAAACCCTGAGTTCAACAGTCAGGCAGCAAACTTTGCAGACCCACGATTTTGTGCCATTAAAACCCACCCTGACTCCTTATCAGGGAGAGAAATTTCCTTTGAACAGATGATTAAACATAGTGGACAGCACTAAGTGTGTGGTCAATGCAGGAGGTGCTCAATGAATAATTATTAGAAAATAAAGGATTTTTGCTTCATCGAAGTGTGGGGTTGCATCTAATTGATTCTTAATTGTGAAATCCATTTTTCACCTCAAAAGAGCCATTGATAGTTTTGTCATCTGCATCTGTTACTCAGCTTTGCAGGATCTGGAGTCCTTAGCATCTGAAATGAAAAGATTCACCTTCCTGTACTTGTGGTTTTTGGAAGACCAGCAAATAATTCACTTTTCAGGGAAAGCAGAGTGGAGAAATTGGCCTTTTGGGCTCATTAGTGATCACTGCACACCAGCTGATGGGAAAAAACACCAAAATAACAAGGCAAAGAAGGAGGGCTGCATCCAAACCCTGATTCTTGTGCATCAGGGCAGGAAGAAGGCAGGGGATGATGCAGACTGAGCTGGGTGCTGTGAGCCACTCTGTTGGCTTTATTTAGTGTTAGCAAAATGTGGGGGGGGGAAATGTAAAGGGGAGGTTTTGAGGCACTGTCTTCTGGAAGAGGTTTTGGGATTATTTTTGCTTTCCAGAGGCTTTGCCTGGGTGCTGGCTGTGATGAACACTCCGTGGGATGCCCTTGGCTTGTCAGCTGAGCACATGCTCACATTTCCTTTCTGGAGATCACCTCTAACTCAGAGATGTAAATTAATCTGGGCTGTTTTGGAGGGAATTCTCTCTCCAAAGCAAAGCAGTGTTTTCCAGCCTCCCTGATAAAAGTGCATGAAGGTCTGTTTTGCACCCAGAGCCGACAAACAAGGGTTGGGATGGGTGTGAAAGCACTCCCAAACGTGTGTATTCTGTCCCCAAACCATGGCACTGGGGCTCACTGGTCACATCTTTCCTGCATGAGGACCATGAGGAAATCCCCCTCTCTCAATGCCACCAGCAATGTTCTCATGACAAACTCTACTCCAGCTTTTGGCAGCAGGGTTCAGGCGAGCCAAGGAGCTCTTCTGTTCTCCCCAGATACGTTGTGTACCTCAAGATATTTAATTCTGGCTGCAGATGTTAAGTAACTTCTTGATTTTTCATAACTCAAGCGACTAAAATACTTTTTTTTTTAAAAAAAATCTCTGTTTTGCAATCACTGCATCATATGATCAGCCTAAGGATATATAATTTGCAAATGAAACCAGATTATTATTAGTCTTGGCTATTTCAGCATGGGGAGGAAAGGAGAATAAAAAAAAAAAATCACATGTACATTTTTTTGAGCAGTTGCAGTTTGTTTTACCAACTTCTCAAACACACACTGAATGAGGAAGGTAATGACCACATGAAATAGGATTTTGTGCACAGGGTGGCTGCTGCAAGTGGCAACGTGGAGTAACCTGAAATGCTACTTGCAGACCCCAAAATGAAATATTAAAACAAAACCCAAAGAGTACTTTGGGTTTAGGTGAAAAGTAAGACACACATTTCTATGATTTTTTTTTTGTCATCTCTTTTTCTTCCTCCCTGGCAGGAGATTTCTTGAGAGCAATTGTGCCAGCAAATTAGCATTTCCAGTCCTTTAATATACATTCCTGGAGGTATTCTCTTCCAAGGAGAGCACTTCTGGGAATGACAGCAGCGTGTTTGGTAGTGCTCCAGCTGTCTGGCAGTGAGGTGTGCTCTGCAGCTCCTGCCTTTCCCTGGTTGTTGGAAGCCACCTGTGTCTTGTTTGCTGTGCTGCCCCTTGGAAGTTTTGACTCTCCAAAAAGATAACATTGCTGCCAGGGGGGTGCTGGGAGCCTGCCACACCTCAGCTGCTCACCTGTAACTCCTCCTGAAGTCACCTCTCAGGTGACACAAATCACTCCCAGTAATTTTTCTTGATAGCCATAATATGGCCATGACTGAAGTTATCCTTTCTAGACCCTTGTTTATGTTTTCTGGTGCCTTTGCAAACAGTTACACTAATTCAAAATGAGCTCTGGCTGCTCAAATCGTTTGTGGCCTGGTGGTGTAAGAGGATGTAGCACATCATCTGAAAGGCTGCAGTATGTTTTGTGGCATCATCGTGACACGATGCAAAACACCGTGTGGCAGCTCTTGCTGCACAGGTGTCACTGTCCTTTGCATCAAAAGGCTGGGAATGTCTTTTGGCACTTTGCTAATTGCTTTGTCCTCCTGTCTGGGAACCTGCATCGCCCTCACCTTGGTGCCATGGGTGGGAGGAAGGTGCTGGTGCCACCCTGCCCCAGCTCGGGCACAGCTCTGTATGATTTGTGCTGGTGCTGACTCTCCAGTGATCTTACAGTGATAAAAGCTGGGAGAATTGAGATTGTCCAGCCTGGAAAAGAGATTAAGGGTGACCTAACTGAGGCCTTGCAGTATGGGGAAAGAGCATGCAGTGACAGGACAAGGGGGGATGGCTCAGTGTGGATTTACACTGGCTGCTAGGAAGAAATTTTTCCCTGTGAGGTGGTGAGACCCTGGGACAGATTTCCCAGAGAAGCTGTGGCTGCCCCTGGATGTGTCCAAGGCTGGGTTGAGCAGGGTTTGGGGCAGCCTGGTTCCCCACCCCATGTCCATGGCAGGGGGTGGAACTTGGACACAATGATCAACCTGTCCAGTGGGGAGGGAGAAAACATTTTTTTGGCCTGGAGGGGTGGCATAGCAGGAATTCTTAGGGCTTCTTGCTCCTGAAAACACCTGGTAAAGTTGGTAGAACCCTTCCAACAAATCTGAGAAAATGAAACTGTGGATAATGACACCTGGCCTTGCAAGGGAGGGAAGGCATCTGAACTTAACACTGAATGCTTGGGATGTACTTTTTTTTATGTTCAATGCCTGCTACTGGTTAGAAATGTAGTTTTACTTATTGCACCGAGTTTACTCTGCAAAGTGCTTGGCAGGGCTGCAAGAATTTTCATTTATACTCAGTCCTGTCGCTTGTCATTGTCTCTTATACAACCTAAAGGATTCCAGGATTTTATGTCCTGTTGTACTCGGGTGGGTCTGTGAGTGGCACAGTTCAGAGCTCTCTTCTGGCTTCCTCAAGTAAAATAAAGCTCTGAAAGTGTTTTTCTCTGAAGCAATCATTGCACCAACCAAGGGAAGTTCATCTCTAATACACAAAGCAGCCCTGGTGCCCCTCCCCCAGGACCTATTCCACAATTTCCAACTTTGTGTAAAGTTAAGTATTTCAACTTGGCCTCTTGTAAGCTTTGCAAGAATAAAGCCCAACATCCCTCAGTATGATTTATTGTGTCTGGGATAGAAATCTTTCGCATCTAACATCAGTCTGGGCATAGTGGACTCAAACTGAAGCAAGCAGAGTGTTACACATGGATCAAATACAGCCCATAATTAACCAGTGCTGACATTACATTATTACTGACAATTTACAGTTACAGTGCATTTACACAGTGCTTTATGCGTGATTATCCCATGGAAATTAGTGATAACTATCACTGAAGCTTGCATTTAAACTTTTTTATGTTTTTTAGGCGTGAGAACAAGATAAGCTGTTGGAGAATTTTACAGGTGTTAGGAGAATTGGTTAAGGAATTATCATTGATATTTTATGATCCGTGTTGTTCCCCACCCTTTTCCTCTGCTTACGAGCATTTTGCTGGTACCTTTTGATAAGAATTTACAGGTAATTAGCAATCTATGGCTCCTTGCTCTTTTCCCTTTAACTCCAAAAATTACCATGCACATTTAGGAATTTTTGTTTATTTGCATTATTTGATACCCAGAACTTTATGAAAATCTCTGTCTTGGGACTGAAACCACTGATTCAAACTTGAAGCAGAGTTTCTTATGCTTCTGGATAAATGTGTGATTTTGTTTAATTTTCTCCTCACTTCTCCCAGATTATCTAAAAATATGAAAAAAACTTTGAGGTGGTGTTTTTCCCCTGCCATACATGGTGTGATGGAGCAGAAACTTGCAGAGAAAATGAAGTCATGAAACAAGTGCAAGTAAAAATAAATGACCAAAAAAGAAGTGAGGTGTGAAGTAGGTAAATTTTTAGTAGCTCTGAAGTGCAGATCCCTGGTACATTCATTGCAGATGACATGATTCATATAGTTTTATTGCATGCAAAGTTTATTTTGCAAATTATGGATCCTTTGATGCCACTGCAATGGGTGCTTTAGGAATCCTGGAGATACTAGATGGATGCAAATAAACCAAGCAGTGAACAGCAATACCAGAACAATGCACTGAAGGGTTTTATGTTGGTCAGGGACTAAATTTTATCCTTCATTTTAGAAAGATATTTATTACAAGAAAGCCTTCCTGATCATTTTTTCACAGTGTGCAATGGAGCATTATTTAATTAAGTGCCATATAAGCTGGACAAGGGAAGGTTCAGTAGGGCAAGTGCACTTGGGATGCTTTATAATTTGTTCCTTAACTATGAGTGCACTCAGTATGGCAGGTTTCCCAAATGAGGAATCACATCCTCTGGATGCATGAGGAAATAGGATTTGAGGCAATCCATAGGCCCAAAAGAAGGGGGACGTGAATCTTCATCAAGGTAACTCTTTCCTTAGAAATGCAAGAAGGATGAGAGGTTTTTCTTCAGGAGAAATGAGATGAGCCCACAGTAAGTGGGTGACACGGTGTTGGGTCTGGGGACATCAGGGTTGCTTGGGGAAGCGATGGGGGTGCTGAGGGGAGAAGCCAAAATTCCTTTTAACAACAAAACAGGGCTAAAATTAAGATGGTGATGGTCGTTTATCCAAAGATTCCAGTGAAATGTGTCCAGTTTTGTTTACTTCAGTTCTGGCAGTATCCATTTGTCCATTTAACCTCCAGTCTTGGAGTTCAGTGAAGGATGTTAGCGATGACTTCTGTGACAACATCACCAAAACTGTCGCTGCTCAGTTGCCTCTCAAGAAAACCCCCCAAAACCCTCAGAATACAAAAGAACCCAAAACAAAATCCCTTCCCTGTACAGGAAGTGAAAGCCCAATATGCTCTCAAATGCTGTTGGAGTGGTTGGATGCTCATCTGAAAACATCAGTGAGAGTGATGGTAACCAAAATTTGTAGTGATGGTAACCAAAATGTGTAGTGAAACTCCATGTGAGCCATGGACAAATGAACTGCACGAATTGATATTAAAAATAGAAGTTTGCATTTAAACTGGGAGCTGAGCAAAGGCTTCTCAAGGTTGAACAGGTCAGAGAACCTCTGGCTTGGGCAGTTTGATATCCAGGGTGCTACGTGATGAAATTCTATGAGCAAAGTCCAATTTAAGACATGGTTCTCTGTGAAAATGAAATCTTTACTTGGAGCACTTAGGGGGAGGTATTTTTCATGCTTGTTCATCCATATGTGTCTCATTTCATTCTGCATAAATTTGCTGTGAGTTTGACCACAGCCATCGGGTGGAGTGGAATCAGAGCACTGGTGATTCTGAACTTCAGTTGTCTGATCAAAATGCCTTTGATGCCTTTGTTGGAAACTTTAGGGGTATTAACACCTCCTAGAATGAAAATGAGAGGTGAACTGATGGGAATAGAAATAGTGAGAAAATCAGGGATGTGTCAGAAGACCAAGATACCTTGAATTGAAATCCTTCCATAAACACCTTGCCCAGGCTAGAACTGTTTTCTTTAGGGAATTATTTATTAAAACCATTTTTCTTAAAAAAAAAAAATTATAACTTCTTTCACCCGAGTGACTTATTTTAGCTCCATTTTACTCCTTGCACACATGCAGAATCAAGTCTTGCTCTCTTACTGATTGAACACCCTTCCATCCCTCTCTCCAGCCCTTCTCACACCCCCTGAAGTTGCCCAACATCTCTGGGACATTCCCATCCATTTCAGAAGGTGAAAAGAGTTTCATTCTTAAAAATCAAACTCTTGAAACCAGGGGTTTCATATCAACAAAGAGGGAAACAGTGCAGAGAGCACTGCATGTCCTAGAGATCAGGGTTGTGGTTGTCAGCAGTTTCAGGCAGTGGCAGAAGTCTTGCTGAACCACTGAAAGGAACTAACGCTAACAAGAGGAAGATGAGCAGAAAAATGTATCACAGTAATCAAATCTGGTTATAATGAGAGCATTAAGAAGAATCTCTGAGTCAGTTAAGCAGGAGAATGTCTCCTTTCTGGAAACTCTTTAGGTGGGGAAATACTGAAAGTGCTAACAGTGTGCTCAGATGTTGAAAGTCAACTGTCAAAAATGAACCAAATTTGCTGAAATATCCCAAAAGCAGGATACCTGTTGCTGCAACACAAACAAGTGTTTCTGCCTGTCACAAATATATCTCTATGTTCTGTAAACTGCTAGTGATCCATTCATTTGGTCAGGCCCTAAGAAAAGTTTGAGTCTAAATTGGAAAAAAAATTAAAACTGGAAGATGGGCATAGCAGAATTTGAAGGAAAATTGTAAATAGATCATCTGTTCAGTGAAGAAAACCCCCTTCCTGGTGATATTGAATGAATACTGGTGGAACTGGAATAGGCCCCAGCAGAGGAACACACAGGATTTCTGTGTGGCTGGGGGTTTGGGGAAGGAGCAAACGAAACCCTGGCGCCAGGCAGGACAGAAACTGAGCACTTAGTCCAGCACAGGACATTAGACAGCCCAATAAAACTCCATGGTTCACAGGGCTGAAGGCAGCTGCAATCTCTAATAACATGAGTACAGTCAAGGACCCTGCACCAGAGTTAATAAGCAGATCATTACAGACTCTGACCAAGGCAGTCTCCACACTGACCTAATCGAAATCCAGAATGAACATTATCCTAACGTGCATGATGAACCAATTAGCCCAGAGCTGGGTTGCTTCCACCTGCTCTAGTATCTCAATTTAGAATGGCAAATTAAAACCAAAAAGAGACAAGAGAAGATGTCAGAGGTTGTTTAACGTGGGAAGATGGCACAGGCTTTAAGGGAACTGGGTTCCTCTGAGGCTGCAGCTCAGTGCTGCCAAGCAGGCCAGGTTTTTATGGATCTCCACGCTCCCACTGAGATGGGATGGCCAGCCCCCAAAATAAAAGATGACTCATTATGGATTTTTGCTGGCTCCAGGGATGTGAATTAACAACTGTAATGCCTGAAGGTTCTGCTCTGTGGATCTCTAAATTTTTCTCCTTCCTGAGGATGTTTTTCATCTTGCTGCCCTTTTCAGGAATTGTTGTGAACACCAGGTCAGAAAAAAATTCACAAAGGGTTTGGCCAAGCTTGGTCACTGTGCATCAAGGGGTGTCCCAGGGGAAGTGAGAGGCTGCCTGTGCCTCTGGATACCCTTTGGGCATGGACAGGATTTGGGTCTCTCCTCCTGGAACACCTGTGTGTTTTGTTCTCTTGTTCAGTTAGAAAAGAGACTGTGAATAATCTGGAAAACCAGGTTTGCTCTCCTGACTCATAGTCCTGGCCACTCTGGGGTGTGCTTTCAGTGAAAAGAGTGTGACTTTTGCTAATTCTTAGCAAGTCATTAGCCAGTGCATCCTCTAAGGAGACTGAGATGGAAAAGTGGAAAAAACGTTGTGCATGGATTTGCCATGAGAATTTAAAGAATTTAAGAGTTGGCCTTTGCTACTTGCAAATGCACTTTCCTCTGTGAGGATCCAGCCATGAGCACCAGGGCTGTGTTAACACAGGTTTGAAGAGTCCAGAGATGGGTGATTGGCACAACCCCCATGTGCAGACAGATTTATGGGGTCATGACATCCGAGTGAAGAAAGTAAATACACAGGAATGTGGCAGAAGTAGACCCAAGCATAACACAGGTGATGCTTTTTAATTAGCTTCAGGAAAATTGTTAAAAGGAATAAAATAATCTATGGTCTACAACTGGTCTGGAAAATGCAGCTACCAGATGATATTTTCAGTATCAAAATTGGCTACTAAGTGTGGTATTTATGGATGCATTGTTTTAGTACCGTTCAGTAAAGGTGAATTTCTTGCCTTTTTCTTAAAGTTATTTTTTGTCTTTCCTTTCAGAATAACCACACCATTTGACTGTTCTGCACTCTGGGTTAGTAGGTTTTGTTTCTAATCTGCCATCTTTCTCTAGTTCTGGTTTGATATTTATTTGTTAAACCTTTTATTCAAACCCTTTCAGGATTTGTGCCCAAGTGTGTGAGCTCTTGTGGAACACAATCCAGATTAACGTGTCCCAGTTTACCTCCACACACAGCCAAGCTGTTGTCACCTGTGGGTGCACGTGCTTGATATTCAGGAAGAATGAGTGATCTACTGGTGGATTATCATATATATTTTATTTTATACTGATCTTGCAAAGCTCAGGTTTTTGTTGTTTGTAGCTTTTACAGTCAGCTGGGGAAAAGAAAGGGAGGAATGGCCGCAGAGAAAGGTATTAATCCTCAAAATCTCATTCTTTGGATGTTGTTCTGTAATCAAAGGGCAGACATTCCCTGCTCTGCTAACTGCCCACAACCAGTGACCTCTTGCATCAGGCACTGCTGCTGACTCTCGTGATTTACTGAGGCTCCCGTGACTCTGCACGCTTGTTCCTCTGCGGTTTCGGAGGAGAGCTTGCGAATAAAATCTGCCAGATTGAACAAGGAGAAGGAGAAGTGAAGTCTGTGCACCCCTTTGGAGGTCCCTGAGCCCTGCAGGGTGGGTTTGGGGTGGGCAGAGGATGCTGAGCACCAAGTGCAGGGGAGCCCAGGTGGGCACGGTGATGGGAAGTGTGACAAAGGACACAGGCACCGGGATGGCCGTGGAGGCTGACATGTGAAATAGGTGCTGAGGAACAGGGAGCACAAAGAAAGACTCCAAGCCCCCGAGTACACATACATATCCTAGAGTCCTGGCTTTAGCTGGGAAATGGGAAAGGTTTTAATTTAAAATTTGATTTAAGGGAGAGAGACTTTTTCATTAGCGTAGCAGTTACTCACTCAGTTGGGAGCTATTGGAAGAAATTAAAGTACATTTGGCAATCTATATGCTTCAAGCAGGAATGGGATCTATCTATCTATTTATCCACCTTTCTGCCTAATCGTAAATTCCATGATATCCAGGGTTACATTTTCCCTTTTCTCAACGGCTGCAAAATCTGCCTGCCTGAAACCCCACTGAAAGGAGAAAGTTATTATCAATGTCAACCACTCTCTTAAGTTTTTGTATTACTGTTTCTTTCTGCTGCTAAGGGATGGGTTTTCTCTCAATCAGCTAAAAAACCACGCTGGAAAACATTTTGTTATTGGCATTTTTTTTTTTTTTTTTGCTTTTCAATGGCATTTTTCAGGGAGAGAGAAAAAAAAAAAGGAGAACAGGCAAAAAGAAAGAAATGCAAGTCAAAAATCTAAGACAAAAACCAGAGGAGAGTGGTTTGGGGAAGTGTGTGTTGTGTTCATAACCCTGTTTTAATATGCAGTTACCTCCTTTCTCATAGAGCTTAGCATAAAGTTTTGTAAGTTGTGGGGCTTTTTTTTTTCCCCTCTTTTGTCAAAAAAAATTATGAAAGTGTCGCTTTTCCTTTGCGGTTAATTCAGGAGAGATCCTCAATTCGAGCAGGGCACATTTTCATGCAAATACAGCAGCACAGTTTCCAGCCCCCTAATAGCTTCTTACAAATGATGTGCCATTACAACGAGGTTTATTTAAACAAATTTAATACATCTTTAATCAAGCTGGAGAGCATTTTCAAAGGTCACGCTCCAAATCAGGATCACTGTTCAGAGCTTATCAAAGTATTAGCTTAAGGGGGAGGGAGAATTATTTCTTGGACAAGTAATTTTAGGCAAATCTTTATTTACATTTTTATTCAGTTATTAAATTTTATTCCTTTCCCTCCTCCTCCTAGTCTCCATTTATGAACCTATAAGAAAGTCTGTAAATGGAGCCATAAGCATATCACAGCAGTTACTATTTCCAGGGGCTATTCCTTTGAATCGACTGGGCCCATAAAAGCAAGGATGAAGTCACTTTTTTTTTTTTTTTCCCCTTAAACACAAGCTCTGTGTATCCATTTCATACAACAAGCTCTTGCCCGAGGATCTGATATTAGGATAAATATATTAGATAGATTTTAAATTAACGAAACGAGTTAAATTTTGAGCGTAATGGGTATTTAAAGGTGCTCGCCTGTTCCTGCTGCAAGAGGGTAATTGTTGATGTTAAGTCATTAGAACTAATGGGAGCTGCACTAATGGAGCCCAGGAATCCACCCCAGCTCACACCTCTGGTGACATCCAGCGTGTATTTATTTATCTGTAAATAGGTCACAGAGGGTTTAACTGGGGATAAACACTCATCCCTGCGCTGGGTGTCTCTGGCACCTCACCCTGTCCCAGCCTCTGCTCTCAGAGCTCCCACTGGTGTGCACACACCTCAATCCCTTGGCTCTGCTCCACGGGAGGAACGAGGAAGGCTCCGGGGTTGGAGGGGGAGTGAGCCCCCGAAGGGCACAGACAGAAACACCCCTGAGATTTCAGCACTCGTTACACTGAGGAGCCTTTCCATCGCAGGGAGGTGAGGCTGGACATCAGTGCAGGTCATCAAAAGAGCTTCTGCAGGCTCTGGTCAGTCTCTTTTTAATTCTCACCTTGCAGCTAGGATTTGGGTAGGGTTCAAAAGGAGCTGTGCTGAAGTACATACCCAGGCACTCCTGTTTTTTTACAGGACTAAAGAGCTGCTCTGTACCCAAACCCCCAAGAAACCTTTGCATTTAGAGCCACTGCCATCCACGTGGCAAAATAAATAAGTGTACTCACATCACCCTGTTTCCAGGTTTATTTATATTTATTTAAAAAATATTCTGTGAATATTTTTTAATTTAAGTATTTAATATTCACAGAATAATTTATCCAGCCAAACTATTTTTGTTTTTTTTTTTTACTTCCAAATGACACTTTTCTCTAGTGCTTGTGGATTTTTATTTATTTATTTTTTTAGTAATCATAACAATGTTTTAGCAATGATTTTTTTTTGTATTTGATGTCCACACTTTGCTGCTGGTGACATAAAAGACAGGATATTGTTTCCTTTCAATGCTCAGAAGGGTCTTTTAAGAAGGAGGACTTGAAGAAACTCTGAACTTCTGGGAAAGCTCATAGAACAACACAAGATCAGTAGAATTAGGGAGCATCAAAGGATGTTTAAGTGCCTGAAAAGTCTGGATTCCTCCTTTCTCTGTTGTCCATGGGATTGTGGATTAAAATCCCTTGGTTTCTGAGACTCTTCATCTTTCCTTTTTCCACCTGGATAAAGAGAGAAAAAAAACCAACAAAAAGAAGGGGATAACTCATGAAATAAAAAAACTGCACAGGTTTTATGCTGAGTTTTATCAGAGTCATGTGGCATGTTTGGCTGTTTGGGCATAAAAAGTTAATAAAGTTTGGTAAACTTTAGAATAGATTAAAAAAAGCCAGAAAAAAAAAATGTTAAGGAGTAAAAGTTGAGGGAAAATAGCTGCAGAAGGCATAATTTTGGGGCTGGACAGGAAGAAGTGAGCACACAAGGACTTCTGACCATTGTAGGTAATCCCAAAATGATGTGGGTATCACACTGAAGGGCAAACAAAATTCTGTTGGTTGTATTTGCAACAGCACATCTTCACTCTGATCAGCACCTGGTACAGGCACAGTCTAAAACTCCTGTAACTTCCCTTGGATTTGTGTTGGTGGTGATGCATTTGTCTGCAGGGACACTGAAATTCTACTTGCAAATTCACTGGCAATAGTTATCCCTACCAGCACATTCACCTCTTTCTTTCTCTTAATATTGAGAAATTTAAAAGAATTTCAGTATTAACACTCTTCTGCGACTCTTTCTAAACTGCATGACTGGCATGTGGTTTGCTTTCATTGCATATTTGTGTTCTGCTGGTTTTAGTTCCTTTTTTTTTGGTTTTGTTACGTGTGTGTTATTTGGAAGTTGGCTCTCAGGAATATTTTGTTTGACCATAATGGGTCGTTTGACCTCTTTTGGTTCCCAGCTCTCAGCAGGGAGAGGTGGCACTTGTGCTCATAGCAAGGATTTCATTCCCCTGGTTTAACAGGCAGTGGCTCTTCCCAGTACCTAGTTGGGTGAATACATTAAAATATTTCTGCTGAAAATATTAATGTGGATGAAGCTCTTGCCACCATTTGTAAAATACGAGGTGGATAAAGTATAAACATAGGTTGGAAGTGAATAAACTAATTCCAATCTCATCCTTAAGGATCTACAGAAAAGAGGTAGTGATCAAACTCTAAATTGAACACATACTTCTGAAAATAAAATAAATAATATCAAACAAACCCAAAGTATGATGCCAGCTTGCTCCAAGTTCCACTTGGATTTAAGCAAGAAAAAATTTTTAAAAAACCCTAAAAACTGGAAATAGTCAGTCTGAAGGCACTTACTGATGTGTTTGCTGTTAAATTATATTTTTGAAAAGAAGTGGATTTAATGAGTTTGAAGTTATATGGAATATTTTCTTCTGAAGTTGTCTAAATCAAATGGAGTATTCAGCCAATCTAATTCTGTTCTCAGATTTTTGTTCAAGAAACTGTCTAGGTTGGGGTAGAGGGCTTTTTATCAGCACTCAAGATTTCAGGATAAAATGAGAAAGCTTCTCATCCATCCCATTTTCTTTTGTTCCTTCAGTGTTATTAGAAACACCTAAATATAACACCTTCATTCAGCTAAAGGTAGCTGCCAGCTGGTGAAATTTCTGTCCACCTCCAGTACTTCAAAGCTGCAGGAAAACCCCTCTATCCATCACTGATAATATTTTTCTGCTTTTTGCATCGACAGCATTGAAATGGTGCAATTTGGGTTTGAGGAAAGGAAATGGAATGGCTGGAATGGCATGATGGGCACTCCCCTGATGCGTACGCATCGCATCTTCCAGCCCGCGTAGCGCGCCCGACAACGCTGCTGAAATTCCCATCTCTTTTCATGCTACGTGACAAAACTTGATGTGAATTAACTGCGTCTCCTCTTGCTCTTCTTTAGCTGCTGTTGGATAAGTAGTGGGCTGAGCAGGAAAACAAACAACGAGGGGCTGATGACACTGTAAACCCTAAGGGTTCCTTCTGAGAGAGACTGAGTTGGATCAGAGGAAATAAATAGGTCAGCAGCTCTGCAATCGGCATCCAGGCCCTTCCAGGACTGCCTGACCCATCAGGCAGTCAATGATTTTGGCCAGATAGTGCCTTAATATGCTCTGGTGGAGCCAAGAAGACTCCTTCTCTGGAAATAAGCACAATAGCAGAAGTGTGGTCGCCCCATTTGTGCTCCGAGGGTCGTGTTCTGTCGTGTACTGTGATAAACGCTGAACACGTCTGCTGTAATGCTGTCATTTACTCCTTGCAATAATCTGAGGAGGTGATGGTTATTATGAACTGAAAGCATTGAGTATCACAGTGAAGGATGCGTCTGGCATCCTCTAAAAAAGTGCAAAAAGGGGAAAAATGATTAAAAAAAAAAATCAGGCGTTCTTCTCTTTCATTTGTGGTGTCAAATTTACACAGCTGGAAATTTCGAAATTTAGAGAATGGAAATTAATTTGTCAGTGCCAAGCAAGGCACATGGTACAACACAAGAAATAAAATAGATGTCTAACCAGAAGAAAGCAACAGGAAATGAGAGTACTGGATAAGATTCAAATATATACATTTTGATCAATGTACCGAGCATGTGATGTCCAAAAATAATGTTGACCTGGTAAAAACAAGCAAAACCACCTCTGTAATATGATATTGATCTTGTGACAACTTTTTTTATATTATTAGTGCCCTCATATATCTTTTTTTATGAAGTTCAAGTTTATAGCCTGTGCTATAATGAAAATTTCAGGACTTTCACCTAGTTTTCTTATACTTTATTGGGAGAAGACTGCAATTATTTTCCTCTTTTAGCATGTACTTCCAGGAAAGACAGAGAGAGATGGGGATGTAGAAGTGAGTTTTAGCATGTGTAAATAAAGACTATTTGTCATGATAACCCAAAACAACCAAGCAAACAGGTTTTTATCATGCTTACTGCTGTACTACAGTGTGTGTATATATATAATATAGGAATAGTACATCTTGGATCTTTGGATCTTTTGTCTAGAAGGTCGGAGAGTTGCTTTGGATGAGCTCTGGATTTTTTGTGCAGCAGGCTGAATGCCCTGATGTGATGTTGGGATGTCCACAGTCACAACATCGGTGTAGAAAGTGTTTCACAACTTGCAGGCTGTAATTTCCTTTCCAATTTATAACTTTGGGTCCTGTTCTGAATTCCCACAGTACTTTCTTTATTGAGAAATTATGGTGATGTTCACCATACATATGGGTGTATGTATTAAAATATTTCTACTGCAAATATTAATGTATATGAAGCTCTAGCCATCATTTGTAGAATATGAGTCAGATAAAGTATACAGCCCACAGAACAAAAGAATTTTGCTTTTCTTCACTTCTGCTTCCTTGAAAGACACAAACCAGCACGGGTATTTGCTCAATGATAGTGATTATATAAAATAATTATTTTTTGTCTATTTCATCCTACAGAGTAGTGCTAGTCTAAATTTAGTGCAGTTTCTATTTCTGTAACCTCACCATTGTTCTTGTGCCTTTTTTCTGGCCCAAGCCCAATTTTAAAGCAACCCAGAGCATCAATATTTTCTGTGCCAGTACTAAGATCCAACCCCCACACTTAAGCTGGGTTATACTCAGTTTCTCTCTACACAGTTGCACTGTGATTTGGGAAAAAAGTTTTGTTTTTCTTGAGTTTTTCCATGTAGAGCTGCCCTACACTTCCTTACAATTTTAAATCTCTGGGGAGATTAAATGTCAAAATTTAAAAGTGCCCAAAACTTAAATTACTCAGTGTCTGAAGTATTTATTTATTTATTTTTTTTTTTAGAAAGCTGAGGCTTGGCTTTCCTCTTTTTCCCCTCCTCTCCATGAATCTTGAGTTGCTGGGTATTTTCTATTTTAATCTCTAGTTTGAGAATGAAAGGCCAGTTGCCTGTCTAGTGATAAGCATTGCATTTTCAAGATTATGCCATGAATAATCATTTCTTAAGAGCCTTTATTTTTTTCCCCATGCAAACCTCTCAGCATTATTTTCCTCCCCACTCTCTCCTGGCACTGTGTGCTTTAGCATTTGTTCAGAGCCACTCTGCCAGCAGGACAGTGTGGGACCTTCTCCCACCCATCAGGTGGGAATCATTAACTTGCTGGGATTGTCAAGTCAAATGGGTGGACTGGGACAAAGAGAGGCAGAGGAAGGAAAACTCTCAGGTTGGAAGCAACCTGGTTTAGTGGAATGAGATGAGTTTAAGGTCCCCTTCAATTCATATCACTCTGCAATTCTATGAGTAAATAAATATAGATCAAACTCTGTGCTCATTGCATCGGCAGTGAGCACAAAAAGAAAGAGGTACTGACAAGTGCTTCAGTGCTTGGTGTGTAGTCTGAAAGGAAATACTCTGAATTTACAGGCCAAAAAAGCTGTAGTAGTGCCAGCCTGGATAGGAGGTGAGGGAGAAATGGCTCCAGAGCTGCTCAGGGTGGCAAGGTGGGAGCTGTAGACACATGGAAGCAGAGCCAGGAGAGGAGATAATCAGTTAATGTCCTCATGGCCTTCATGTCAGCAGCAGAGTGCTGTCAGGGGTGTGAATGTGCTCACGAGGAGCTCAGGATCCCACGCTGAGGCAGAGGATGCTAATAGGCACTAACAGGCCCACTCATGAACTCCGTGTTCAGGCATCAGTGAATAAGGGAGGGAAAATCTGTCCTGAAATGCCCAGAACTGTCTGGCTGAAGCCTTCAGGAATGAGTTTGTAGAGGGGAAAATGCCCTTTGCTGTGGCCAACCCTCCCACCTGAGGTTCCTGGAGGGTCTCATGGACACAGACAGGGATTGAGGAGACCTTGGGGTGGCTGCTGATGGAGCCAGGAGGTGACTTCCCAGCTGAGGGAGCGCAAGAGGGACCTGAGAGGCATGGGAACAAGGGAGAGAAATGAGGTGATACAGAACAAGAGTAATTGTTTTGTAAAAAAACCCTCATTCACTCCTATTTTTCCTGGGGAAGACAGCCCAGGAGCGAGGAGTGACCCATCTGCTGGTGCCCACTCTCAGCTCCGTGATCTCTCCCTGCTCCTCCAGGGAAAGCATCCCTGTCCTTACTGTACACGGAGAAACATCCCCTTTTCCCACATTTTAAATCAATCTCAGGTTTAAGTGAAGGTGCAGCCTTAAAAGTTATTACAGCTCCACTGTTTCCCCTGATAAATTACACGAATAACATTTGAGACAATGCATTGTTAAATATTTATATCTAGTACTATAGAACCAGAAAAAGCACAAGAACCCCTAGAAGAATAAATATATTTACCTAAATAAATTACTAAGACAAATATACTCCTATGTGCTCTGTACCAATAAACAGTAGGTATTCACTAAATTGTGGAATATAAATGGCTCATTTCCTCTAAATGTACACTGAAAGATCTATAACATGTTACACATTTCCTGTGCTTTGCATATATATTTCAATATTCATCATGAAAAGGCTTGCTTATGTGTCAATATACATTACTTTGCATACATTAAGAAAATATTTTTTTAATTTTGCCATTACAGATGTGCTTTGCTGTGGGGGGGTGCTGGCGAAAGCAGAGGCTTTATTTCATGATTAACCCTTTGGTGGCTCGTCCTGTTTTATCAACGTGACATTTGCACAAAATGAATTGCTTGCTTAGACACAGCTAACTAAATAAAAGCAGGCCAGAGCTGATAGTATGAAAAATGGATTTTCATTACTGTTTCATTGATTCTTGTAAATAAGGGCCTGAGGCCTGCTCCAAAAAGGCTGCAAACAGTAATAATTTAATCTGAGGTGACATAGACCAAAATGTATGTGGACAAAAATCATCCTTGAATATTAAACAACAGCCTCAAGACAGAGAAAAGTGTTGCAGGCGAATTTAAATGTATGCAGATCGGTGGGTAACATATTTAAAAACAGAAATTAAAGATTCCTGTCATAAATCACATTTGCTGCCATGGATATGCCTTGTTATGCTGGCGTTTAAGGAAACCTGAAAGGTTAAGGCAGTTGGTGCATTAAATCGTACAAGGATAATTAATACTTTTCTTGTGGCTATTTATAAGAAATGGAAAATATAGTTAGATCAGCTGTGGCACTGTAGTAATTTGAGGGGGAAGAAACGAAAGTATGAGTCAATAGTTTTAACTGGACAAATGTCAAAATCTTAATGAAGCAGGATCCTAATTTGGAGGCCTTTAAAAAGTTGCACACGAAAAAATGAGACAAAATAATTTGCTCTTGTGTTGCACGTATGATTTGTTTGCCTTTCAAACATGTATAACCTGTTTAATAAAAAAAAAAAAAAAAATTGAGAATAATTTCTCTGACTGAAGTTTAAAAGAAATAAAATAATGGAATCTGTTCCATGGAAGCAAAACTTAAGTCAGGTGTTGACGCCAGAATCGTGAACTTGGCTTTTTCTTACCCATCTTCTAATTAAAAAGACCACCATAAAATAGCCCGAAACTGTGTGTAAGAACATTATTTCACTTATAGTAGTTTGACTTATTACAGTAGCACCTAATGCTCAGGATGGCTCATAGCAAGACTAATGTAGAAAATAATTTTCCCCTTCAACCTGCTGAAGCATTAATCCTTTTTTTTTTTTTTTTTTATAAACTTGGGGTTACATTTGAACAAACCCTTCCAACTACTGTAATTCCCCAGAGGAAAATACTCCTTCATCACTCATTGAGCTCAGGTTTATGATCAGCCTATTATTTAAAATCCTTATTTTTCTTTTCTTTCATGAATAAAAACAATAAACTTTAGTGGTATCAAACATTATTAAAGGGTCTCAGAGCAACAAGACAGAAGGTTTATATGACCAAACTCTCTTAATATAAAGGAGTTGTATATTTTCAGATGTCACTGCCATTCATCTCTTCTCTCTTTCTCTCTCTCTCTGCCCCCCTTAAGCGAGGAATAAAGATCCTATTTAAAAAATCTCACCAGCATGTAATAACTTTTCACCTGTTTCATGAAAAGTTAAACATTTGGAATACAGTTTGCCTCGCTGTTATTTTTATTCTGAATGGAGACAGGGAGTATTTCTTTCTTAAGAAGGGATTAAAAGAAAAGAAAGGCAAGTCATCTAAGAAAATTATTTTCAATCTAAAGATGACTTTCTGGGGGGGAAAGTATTTCTCAAACCTCATAGAATTTCTGATCTGTTTGGAGAACATTTAATTTATCATTGCACCAAAACCAAAAAAAATTAGATTTTTTGAAACTTTAATCTGGTTTTGATTTGCAAATATTCATAAAAATTGCCATGGCTTCATGCAGATCTTTGGAAACAAATATTACTGATTTTTTTTTTTTTTTTCACAGCTCTAGCTAGAACACGCTGTCTTTGGCAAGTTTCTGTTTGCAACAAACAAAATGTGATACTTTATAGGTTATAATATTCATCATTACCCTGATGTGTCATTGGTATGTGGTGTCACGCCCTGCTACTTTCTGGACAGTGTTTCCGATTTGATTATAACAAACCTTTCCTTAAAAACTGCACTTAAAAAAAAAAAAATTACAAGAGATTTCACTAATCTAAAATAAAGAAAAATTTGTGTTTCCCTTTGGAGGGTTGCATTGCAAATAAAAGATGGGATGTGAAGTGCATTCAGCTTGCTGACTTTCCAAGAATTCGCTGGAAAATAGTCCAAGTTCAAAGAGGAAAAAAAAAAAAAAGAGTGAAATTAGAAAATTCAAAATCCAAAAAAACCCCCAGCTTTATCAGGGTTCTTTTAAAATGGAGGGATGGAAAATTATTTCTTTGTAGTATTCCTTAGATAACAATGTGGATTTAGTAAATGTGGTTCTGATGATGGAAATGTTTTGTTGTTTTGATACATGATATTTTCCTTCTGCAATGATATAAATGACTGAATACCAGAAGCTGAGCTGGTTATGGACTTTCCTGGTTAGTACATTTTAAGAAAAGAAGCACAGTATAATGATCTGTTAAATAAAACCACTTATATTTAGTCACTCCCTCCTAATTCATGAGCCATATCTTCATAGCTGAACCATCTCCTACACCAGAAGCAATCAACAATTGCTTTTGGAGGTCAGAGCCTTGCAGATATTTAATATATATATTTTTTTTTTTAAATAAAAGAAAATTGTTTCACAGCCACTCTATCAATAAAAGCAGTCTAACTTTTTATCTCTGGTACAAAGCACGCTTTCCATACAATAACTATAAACTGTGGGCAAAGTTCTTCTGACAGTGGTATGTTCAACAGAAGGAAAATGTCTCGAACATTTTATTTTGATCTGGATAAACAGGCAAACTGCAAAGAAAGATGTAAGGCTCACGTTCGCAGAGCAAACAATTTTTTTTTTCTCTTTTAAAATTTTCAAACTCGTAAACAAACAGCATAAAGTCACAGGATCCAAAAAGCCTGTAAATCTCAGTCTAGAATTTTAAAAAGTGGTTTGAACCCAACTGTGTTTATCTTTATTTTGCCTAGACATCTGCCAGTACTTTTTTAGGCTGCTGCTGCTCGTTAGGCCTGAGCAAATAACTCGTAATTATTAATGTTTTCCTTGAATTTATACTACATTTTCTGTGTATGAAATATGTGAAGAAGATCATGACATTTTCAAATGTCTTTGTTATTGGAAGTTATTTATGAATTTTTCCATGGCATATTTTTCCCTGTGGGTGGTATTCACTCTTGTGCATGCACAAGGACTTAGCAGTACTTAGACCCCACTTAAATCTTCAAAATATGTCTTGTGCAGAGGATTGATTTTCATGCAGAGGGACTTGTATATTTGATCAGAGTGATATTCATTTTGCTATTCAAACAGATAGTTCCAGGAGATAAGCTGCGATGCAGCAGCTCTGGATGTGCCGTCCGGCAGCTCTGAAGGAGCCACATGTAAATCAGGCTATTTCTATAAATAATGCACCGTTCTTAGAGGGAAAAACCTAAAAAAATGCAGAGCAGCAAACTGTACTGGTGTTGTTCTCGTGTTAACTCTCGGCAAGCACAAAGATCCCCACGAAATGCAAGTTTTCCTATTAAATAGCTCCACGTTTTCTTCCCACTTCAAGCCCAAACTGCAGTTTTTGCTGTGTCATGGGTGGTTGTATTAGGAAGCCAATGCTGTAATTAATTTTTTTTTGGTTAAATTAATGTTCCTTTTCATCGTGTGATTGGAAGACCTCCAGATCAATTGAGAGTCTACAGCTCTTGGACTCAGAAAATGACAAACCCAAACGGTGCTTTGAGCCTCTTTCATGAGGAGAAAAAAAGATGGGCTGTGTGTGAGTGGCATGCAGGGGCCCAGAGCACTGAAAAACAAAAGTTTTTCATGCCATAACCCTTTCCAAAGTCAGAGGTGATGGGGGGAACTGGGAGCTCCAACTTCCACATGGCAAATCCCCAAATCCCGCAGCAAAGGGACCATGGGTGCTGGAGCCAGCGGGTTCATTCAGGGGTGAAGGGGGTAGAGGGATGCTCAGAGCAGCAAAAATTGCTCTTGCCCCAAAGACTTGAGGTCAGGCATGACTTTGGCCATGCTCATTTCGCTCCTCACTTCGGCTAACTCAGGCTTCAGCTCTTCATGCTAAACACCAAGGCCTGCACCTCTCCCTTTAATCCTTTTTGGCAGTTTTTTCCTCTTATGGGAGGCTTTTTTAATTGGTTTCTTCTTCCTCAAGCCAAATGTTGTGAGCTTTCTCTGCTCCCCTAAGCACCAGGGCTGTTGCTTCAATGTCCACTCCCATTAGATGACTCCCATTACCAGTTCCACCTCAAGCATGATTCATAAAGTTTAAAGCCAAAGGGAATGATTAGATCATCCAGTCTGACCTCCTGTATACCACAGGCCATTAAATTTCACCGAATTACCTCTGGATTGATCCCAATAAGTTTTGTTTTTCTGAAGAATATCTTGGAGAAATCACCCAATCGTTGTTTTGAGTGATCAGGGACTGGATTGTCCCTGTTTCCTCTCAGTGGTTTATTCCTGTGGTGAATTATAGTTGATTGCAACAAAAGGGCCCAGAAAAGCATTAAAACAGTCTTTCTTAACTTCCAAAGATTAATTAGCATCCTCTACCTAATCTGTGGATGACAATTTGTTATAGCTCATGTCCTGTTTCACAGAAGCCCCATGGAAGCATACTTTGTACAGAAAAGACTGGTTTTTTTTGGTCAGAAACATCTCTTTTCCCCACAGTATTTCTAAACACTTTTTCTCAAGAAACCCAGGAAAATACATCAGTTTTGTCATTCCATTGCAGGTATGAGTGAGTGTACTGTTTCAGTTCTGTGTCAGGTGTGGCTCCACAAAGATCAGCCCAAAGCTCATCAATAGCCTGTCTCCAACAGTCAAGGAAAAGTGCAAGAACAGGCCAGGAAGAGAGAGACTCCCCTTGGCACATCCTGCTGCTCCAGGCAGTGAATCAGAGCTGACAGGGCTGTGGCTATATTGTTGTATTCTGTTTACTCCACTCTTTCTGTTGATTGGACAGATCCTCCGCTAATTAATCCCATTTATAACTCTTCCCGGTGAGTTCCATAGCGCAGTTGTGCGATGTGTGTCTAAAACACTTGGTTTTGTTAGGCTGCAGCCTCTTGTTGGAGTGCTGCTGACTTCTTGCTCTGTTAGACACTGCAGGGTTGTGGTTTTGGTCTCTCATTGCGTCGTTCACGCTTTGGTGCAACTTTGTGCAGCTTTTCCCAAATGTTTCTGCTGCTGACATATTTGGATCCTTTCTTTTTGAGAAGTGATAAGCTCTGATTTCCCTTCTTTATTCCACCTTGGTGTCTGTTACATGTTTTTCAAAGTGAGGGTGATGAGAAAACTGAGAGTTTGGTATTCAAGATATGGGAACACAGCAGATTTAAAAAAAAAAAAAAAAGTAATGAATCAACATAGAATTCCACCATGATTTGGGTTGGAAGGAACTTTGCAGATCCCTTTCCACTCTGTGCCAGGGAAGGCAGAGGCCTTCCACTATCCCAAGTTGCTCCATGACCCATCCAGCCTGGCCTGGGACACTTCCAGGCATCCAGGGGCGGCCACAGCTCCTCTGGGCACTCTTTCCAGGGCCTCACCACCCTCCCAGGGAGGAATTTCTTCCTAAGATCTCATCTAAACCTTCCCTCTGTAATGTCTGTGCCTCCTTTATATTTCTTTTCTATTAATTCCTATCCCATTTTACCTTCAGAGTGAATTTGATCACTGTGATAGCCCCAATTTGCCACCTGTGAGTGATTTAGTGACTCCAAAATTTCTAGTTTAAGGTCTGATATTAACTAAATGTGTCTTATCATTTAGAAGAAATATTTGTATATGTTTTAAATTGTTTCACACATGAAGTAAAATAATAGCAATTTGTTCAAATTAAGTTATCTTGAGGATGCTTTTGGCACTGTGATCTGGTTGCTCACCACTCTTTTAGTTAAGCAAACACTTTCCTTATCCTGGATTTCATCCAGAGAGGGCTGCAATAGATGACCAAAAAATTCTCTTTAACTGTTACTGTACAATTGCCATTGTGCTTGAAATGAAGCACTTTGGTACTCAAGACACACACACACACACATTCCAAATAAAACCCCCAGAACAAAGCTGGAAAAACATTTAATTCTCATCTGTAAATAGCTCAGTTTGCTCTGAAAAGCAGTAGAATACATCCAATTTTACACAGGAAGAAGGAGCTCGTTACACGTTGGTCCCCACCCCTCTTTCTAGACCCATGTGGAAATACATGTGTTAAATAACCCACCACTTCAGCAATATACTCTATTTATATTTTATATAAAATAATAATCTGGGCCATGGTACTTTGAGTGGTTCACAGAAGCAAAAGAAGTCATTAACCTAATCCGCAACATAACATGATGTAAATCATATAAGATGTCATGCATTTTTAGAGGAAGTATTATTTTGAGTGAATACAGACACAGCTATTTGGCATGATTTCTTGAAGGGGATGGGAGTGTTGTGACCCAGAAAATGTGCTGCATTTATTGCTTTGACTCAGGATGTCATGAAGCTTCACATAAAAATGGAAGTTTCAAAACAACAACTTAAAAAAAAAAAAAAAAAGAAAGTTAAATACCAGGAATGTCTTTGTCTAGCTCTAGATTTGGGCTGTGCTGAAGTGAGCATTCCAGCCTCTTGTATTCATGTCTTTACCAAGAGTCACTTCAAAGAAAACTTAGAGAAACCAGAAAATTCTTCTTTGTGGACGACAAAACTAAATTAATGGTACTACTCCTAGTGCTTTAAAATTTGTATTTTTTTTCTTAAGCATGAGAAAAGGAAAATCTGAGTAATTACTTAAAGGACACTGTATGTGACTCATTTTTTGTCATCACAGCTGTCTACACAAGGTCTTAAAAATCTACCTACTCTTGTCTGTGTTTGGGTAATAAAGATACAGCCCGTAGAAAGCCAGATCCAGGGAAATCTTGCTGAAATCATAAGGAGGCTTTGTAAATATTCCAGTACTCTTGGATGCAAGCTCTGCACTTAGTTCTGCAAATCAGCATGTAGTAGGACCTTTCACAGGGGTAAATCACATAATATTCTTCATAGAAAGTGAAGTATGAGCAAAGGGAAGATGCTGCATGCTTGGAGTATGAGTTCAAAGAAGTGGAGCAATCATCAACAAGTTCCTGGCTGTGTCCCATATGGAAGTAGGATTCTTGCAACCTCAAAGTGGTAAATTCCAGTCAGTAAATTTCCTTTAGGAAGAGTTACCGATCACTGCTTTTGAGCTCATCTGGGAGCTCCACAAAAACAACTTTAATATATCTTTATCCTCATTGGAAAAAGCTCTGGTAGACTTCCATGAGTTTTATCACAGAATCACAGAATGGCTTGGGTTGGAAGGGACCTTGAAGAGCATCTCAATCCACCCTTGTCAATGGCAGGGACACTTTCCACTATCCCAGGCTGATCCAAGCCCCATCCAACCTGGCTTTGGACACTTCCAGGGATCCAGGGGCAGCCACAGCTCCTCTGAGCACCCTGTGTCAGGGCCTCAGTATCTTCATAGGGCTGTACTTGCCCCTTCCCCTTATTCCATGGCAGTGTTTTATGGTGACAGCATGAAGAAAACGGGCTCCTTGCCCCACAGTGATGGAAACCACCTTCCCCAAAGCTCTCCTCAAGCCCACAGTAAGAGTAGCACTGGAAATACCTGAACTTGTAAATGCCATGTGGAGCTATACAACAGCTTTCCTGAGTTTCTTCCACACTCCCTAAGGATATTTTTTTGTTCTTTTTTGTTTGGAGGTAGTTCTTAAAATCCTGATGTTGCTGGCCTTGTGACTGCACAGGAGAAGTTGCTGTCCCGTTATTCTCACCCAGAGCCAGGCAGGAGTGGCAGAGCTGTAGTTCCTGCATCAGTTTGCAGCCCACTTGTGCAGGCTTAAGTGGTTGATGTAGTTAGGGCTCTTACCCTAATGCGCCAGCACTCAGCTAAATGGAACCTATGATCTCCTCTGAGGTTCATCCATCATTATTCAGAACCTCTGCTTTGTGCCGTCATGCGGGCAAATGCTTTCATGTATTTATTCATCTCATTGTAAGAATCTCTGCAAGCATATGCAGACCACTAAGGCCAGCAGTGATTAAAGCCATGCAGTCTTGAGCAGATGTAGACACTTTAGTTCACCCTATTCATTCTGCTGGAAGAGTATAAATCAAGTATTTTCGGCACCAGGAAGAGAGCTCATCTGTTGCTGAAGATCACTGCTCTGCCCAAATATCTTTCTTAATCCTTGTCTTGTTATAATACTTGCCTGTTCCATAGTTCCTTTTGTACAGATTGGTGCAGTGAAATAGATGCTGAACTTTTCTCGCATTCCCTGTGTTTGGGTGACTACAGCACAATCCTGCTTTTAAGGAGGTAATGGGAGGATCTGTGAATCCTGGAAAAAGGAAAAAAAATCATATCGGCTTGATAATTTGTTACCTTTTGGAGGGAGAATGTGAGGGGAAACAGCATCCGTGGAGAGAGAGAAGATTCAGCCAAAATAATTTTAATTTTAATAGGTGATAAAATCCAGGCTGAAACTGGCCTGTGACACACAGAGCCGCTATTTGCAGCAGCAGACTTTTAACCGCAGCCATAAAACATGTTTTTCATCTAAGGAGCATTTCTCTACTTGGTTAATTTTTGTGAGCCTTTCATTTATACAGTAGGTCATCCTCCCAGACAAGCTTTCTGCTGGCCCTGGAGCTCCAAAGGAGCATTTGATTCTCTGCTTGGACCCTGTCCTCTACCTCTGTTCCTTGCCAGCCCAATTAGCCTTGCACTGCATGGCTGTCAGTAGCCTAACTACCTTGGAGCCATCAGATTAAAGTTTCCCTTTCCCAACTACTCTATTCATCAGGAATCCAGCACAGCCAAGGTTTGTATAACCTGCTATGCTGAGCCCTCCCACTCAATTGATTTCTGATCCCTAATGAACCATAGGCTGATGGACAATTACTCATCTTGCTGAGACATGTGGGGGCTGTTAAAGGCAGGGTACTCGGGAGCCTGTGAAACTCTGTGCTTTCTTATTTAACATTAGCTGTAATTTCTGACACAGGAAGGATTATAACAGGATCTGTTAAACATCAACCAGACTATCTCGCTAATGGCTAAAATTGTTTTTTAAAAACTCTCAGTCCCTTTATTATTTACTTGCAGATAAACATGTAACAATGAATTTTAACAATCTGGTACATTTAGAAGAAAAGTTACAAGCCCCTGAAATACCCCACGGTGGAATATGACATTAATAGCTCAAAGCAGCTCAGCGCTGCTAATGTGGACTGTTCTGTGTTGGACTGTAACTCAGACAGATACAATTAAAATAAGAGTATGATTATTGCTGTTACTGTGCTGTGTTATGACTGCTCTGAAGTGCTTCAGCAGCCTCAGTCAGTGCTTTTAAGCAGGGCTTTGCCACACCGAGTGTGTTAAATCTTAGCCCTGATGTGTTGATGAGGATAACGATTGGAATGTTAGAAAAATCATCTATTCCTAGACTTAAGCGCTTTAATAATTAGACAGCTAAATTTGTTATCCCCGGGGTCATAAAACTCCTCAGGGAAATAAATTATTAAAATCTCACGGTTTGTAAAGGGTAAGGTATGTGATCCGTGCTGCTTTAGAAAGAAATGGCTTCAAAAATGTCTGTCTGACTTTTGGCTCACTTGGCTTGTTCGTCCTTTACAACCAGTGACATCATTAGAAAATGCACCACTCATACCAGTGATTTCACTTCCAGTTTAAGGAACTGGCCTGCAAAAAATGACAGAAGGGATGAACAAATATATAACTTGAAAAGTAGTTGCGTTATAAACTGGTTAAAACACCAACAAAACCGGCAAGGTAGTTTAGCAGCACACTTCTGCTACAATTCACCATGTAAAGAGAAATATTCCCCCTCTTTATCTTCTGAGAAGATCATATGATCTGATATGCAAGTAATTTAGGGTAACATTGTTACCCATTTGTGTAAAAAGTAGGGAAAAATGGGAGAGTGATTTCATTTTCCGGTTTCTTTTCCATTTTCTCTTCCAACCATCTATCTGTGGAGTCTGAAATGGTTTGCATCACAACCTCACTGTCCTCCTTGAAATCCCTTATGCTCTTTTTATTATTCTCCTTTAAGAGCCTTCCTGCAGACCTGAAACATTGTGATTCTTAAAACTGGGTGTTCTTATACAGAGGGCACGGTCTTAAAGACTCTGAAGTGTCTTCATTTGTGCTCTTAAAAAGCCATTATGGCTATTGCTATTTTTAATTATTTATAGAGGTCCCTATAGATGGATATTGTAACATGTAAATAGATAAGTTGATGTCCCTTCCCCAGCAACACTGGTTTAAAATTAAAATATGAGATAATGAGAAAATAGCAGCTCATGGGAGCAAATAAGAACAGAAGTAGGGAGCAACAAAACGAATACTTTCCTTGGTTTAGAATTTAACATGTCTTGGAAATACGGAATCCAAAAATAGTTTGGGTGGGAAGGAACCTTAAAGTCCATCTTCTTCCACCCCCTGCCACTGGCAGGGACACCTTCCAGCATCCCAGGCTGCTCCAAGCCCTGTCCAGCCTGGCCTTGGACACTTTCAGGGATCCAGGGACAGCCACAGCTGCTCTGGGCACCTGTGCCAGGGCCTCCCCACCCTCAAATTCAAGATTTTTTTCTAATCTCTAATCTAACCCTGCCCTCTGTCAGTTTAATGGCATTTCCACTTGTCCTATCACAAGAAAATACTTGGAACGTTTCACGAATTTGTAAATATGCATGAAAAAACTTCTTGGGTTATCAACCACTTGTTCTTATCCATTTCCTCAGTTTCTTAATATTCATCTTAAGACTAAGAGAGCCAAAACCTACTCACTGTTGTTCCAGTCTTTTACTCTTTAGTACACAGCCTTGTGTCGATTTTAAATCTGATTTCTCCATGACAAATTATTCTTATTCCATTTGTTTCTGTGTTGACATCACACTTTAGGCAATGATCCTTATCTTTGGTGCTACATCCTCAGCATGGCTGGTTCCAGACTCCAGCATCTTTCTTTTGGAGTAAAAAGGCAAAGATCTTCCCTTCTATTATTGTCTTCTAGTCTGAAGAGTCACACTCACTCTTCAAACTGAAGTTATACATTTACAGGTGTCAGAGTTGCTTTTCCTGAAGGAAAACACTTTATAACTTGATTTTGTCTCAGATGAAACACTCCCATTGTGCCTCACCACTCCTCCACTATTTCTCATCCCCCCTCAGACCATGCACCTGAGTGGGCTGGCACAGCCCCAGATGTGGACACAGTTTTTCTTCATGTGGAAATTTTCTTCAACATTTATAAAGGATTTTGAGGGGGCAGTGTGTTTTGCTGCTTACTTTTCTTTACTGATCTTGTTATTTAAAAAAAAAAAACAAAACCAAAAATTTATGCCTCTTGTTTGGGTTCTGAAATTGAAGTGCTTCAATGGCAGGGCAGAAAGCAACAGGAATGTTGCTTCCAAGGAAATAAATTTCTGCTTGATGTTGTTGAGACCTTGAAAGTTTAAAAATTGAATTTAAAAACAGACTGCTGTTTGTACGAGCTTTTTTGATTTGTCACTGATTTGTCCCTTTTAAACACTCTATTTTATTTTATTGGGACTGGTGGGTAAATGGCAATTGCAATTCTGGTGTACTCCCTAATATTCCCAGAAAATCATGTTGGATCATGAGGAATAACTGGCAGGTGTCCTGGATGATGTGGTGTCTGGTCTTTGTGTATGACAGCTTCCATCCCGGAATCTCTGCCTGCATGGGGTATAAATATGTGGTCAGCAATAACCCTGAGACCAGGATCAAGCTGTGCTGCTTGAACTCCTCACTTCTTTTTGGTTGGAATCCTTCTGGTTTGGGCAATCCTGGAAACCAAAGGGGTTTAGTAACTACAGTGTCACAGGTGGAATGTGCTTATTTGTAATTTTAGGGGTCTTTTTTCATGTTTTTATTCTGGCCAGAGGTGTAGGGAAGTGGTAGCAGGAAGCCTGCTTGTTTTCACCTGGCTGGAAGGAATTCTAAGGCAAGCCCAGGATACTCATGGTGATCAGCACCAAATTCAAAGCAAATATTTCAGTGCCAAGAATCACTCTTGTGAAGGTAGAGCTGCAGTGTGCCTTCAATCCCTGCTCTTACCATCCAAAACCTGACCATAAAGCCCTGTGGTGGCACACAGCCTGAATTCACGGGTGCTGTCAGGGAGAAAACACCTTTCCCGGCTGTGAACGTTTCTCAGAGCAGCTCAGTTCATTCTGATTGACTCCTTGAGCTTCCCAGACGAGCTCTCCAGCCTCCCTTTTTCCCCTGAGGTCTCTGTAGGATGGCGGTGTTGGTGTTTTCCTGTGCCCTGCTGCTGTGGGACAGCCGGTCTCGGTACCAGACCCCACTGGCTGGCACTGGGGACACTCCTGTCACTTGGATCTTGCGCTTAATAGCGGAGGTGGCGGCATCACCAACGGCTGGGATCCCTTTGGATCCCTTTGGATCCTGCCAGGATGTGCTGGGGCAGGCTGGAATGGTGTGTGGAAATCTGCCCCTGGCCCTCGGGAAGGTTTTGTTGCCGGCAGCAAGACTTTGGCTCTCCCCTGGCACCAGGCTGGGGGAGGAAAGTGTGAGGAGGGAACTTGGCATCAGAGCTACCTGGCTGTGCTTTTGGGGGTCCCTGCTGGTGGGGAACTCCAGCATTTCTGCCCGTGGGGGGAACTGGCTTGGCTGGGGGTTGTGTATTTGGGGGTGAAGCGTGAAGGCTTCTCCTCTTCAGCTGCAGTGTGGCCTCCTGTGCAGTCTCCACTTTAAAAGGGGAATTTCTTCCTGTGAAATCAGGCTTGCAGATAAGCTCACAATACAAAATGGACAAGCAGACATACTTTTTAATGTAATAAGAACCTTCAATTTTTTTTTTTTTTATTTCTTCTCTTTCCAAAGATTATATATATTCATTCTCAGGTCAGGTTGTGCTGCATGTGCTGAAAATAAATGTATGCTTAATACCCAAACTTGCAAACCAAAGGTAATCATTTTAGAATTACTCAAATGAGAATAACTTTTTTATACAGTAGATACCCTGAGAAGTGAGCAAAGCTAATGTTTCACTAAGCATCATTAAAAATAACTATAATTACAAGTGTATTTTGGAGCTGTTTTATAGGATGTGCTACTTTTTCCTTCCGTAAAAACAAGGGATGAAAATTTCTTTGAAAACTGACTTTCAAACCATCCTGGTGGGAATTCACTATCCATGGTAAGCAGTGGGTGGAGAATTGAGTTAAAGGTCACTGTCAGGGAGAACTGGATTGAACCTGCCCTGAAATGTGAGTTTTGGGGGCACTGGATGGGAAGGTTTCGGGATCAGAAAAAGGCCAACAGTGGAGCTTTTCTCCACTCTGGGATGCAGTGAGGGATTCAGTGATACCTGCATGTACCTGGTGGAGGTAGAAGCCCTGGAATACCTGAAGGAAAAAAGATGCCTTTTCCTGGTTATTTACCAATTCAGTAGTGAAGAGTTCCACTGCACATTTCTAGATCAGCATAATTTTCCTCCTTCTCCCATCTGACACAGTCTCAACACTCGCTCTCTCTCAGCTGTGTCTCCTTTCCTCTCTCATTCCTCCACCATCTGCTCCACATGCTTTCCCATAAATTCCTGACTTGGACTCGGTTCCCCAGCTCTGAGCTTATCTGTCTCAGGGTTACACACTGGAGCCATCACAAAGGCATCCCAGAACTTTCTGTGTAAAATGAATAGCGATGGCAAAACCTCCAGAGGAGTTTGGGAGGTCTCTAGAGGGGTCAGAACTTAATTTCTTGTTTATTTTGAGGGGTTTCTGTGGTATGGGAGGACAAGAGAGGTGTCAGGAGTTAACAGAAGTTTACATGATTAATGTTCGCGTGTTTTGAATGTTATTCCCAGAGTGGATTCAGATGGAGGAAATTAAAAATAACAATAAAAATATTACTGAGTTCTCATTCCTATTACAGATAAAAAATATCCTTTTTTTTAATTATTTTTTTTATCCAGCCACTTCTTTCTCTTTCTTTTTAGGAAAAGTCTTGTTTCTTACAAAGAAATTCCCACTACCCCATGCCCCTGAAAAACCCCAACCAAAACACAAAACAAAAATAAAGGAACATATTTTACTTAGAATATTTTGTCTTCTGAACTTGGCTATCTTTTTTTGGAAAGATAGAAGTATCAAAATGGAGGGGAAGTAAGGAAATGCATTTCAAGCAAATATAAAGGTTAATTAATTTCTGTTACTCAGCTGGCAAAGAGGACCCACATGGTGGTACTGTTAGGAATGGAGATAGTTTTAAGAATATTGTGCATCCTTGCTTTGGAAAATTTTGGAATCCAGGGAAGTACAATTCCCAACCTGTCCTGAAATCCAGGGAAGTACAATTCCCAGCCTGTCCTGAAATCCAGCGAAGTACAATTCCCAACCTGTCCTGAAATCCAGGGAAGTGCAATTCCCAACCTGTCCTGAAATCCAGGGAAGTACATTTCCCAACCTGTCCTGAAATCCAAGGAAGTACAATTCCCAACCCGTCCTGAAATCCAGGGAAGTACATTTCCCAACCTCTTCAAGCTCTGCCTTCAATTGTGGTTGCTCTAGGAATTGACAATGTTTGTCATGTGGCAAACACCTGAGTCTTCGAGTGCTGGAAGTGGTTGGATTCTGCTCTGAATCAGAGCATGTTATGGGGAAAACCACCATTATCTGCAAGAGGCTGTGCTCTCCCAATACTGCTGGAAATTAAGAAAAACATGTCTGATTTTGGTGAAAACCAATCACTGAGTCTTAGAATTGTTCTGGTTGGAAGGTGCCTTCAGGACTCATCCCAACACTCCCACGAGAGCAGGTCATCCAACCTGGCCATGATATCAAACCTACTTTGTTGTACCTCAGTATTTCTCTTTAGAAATGACGTATTTTTCGTCTTTGCAGAAGTGACAAAGCACTGAAGGCAAAATTTAGTATATTTAAGGCAGAAGCGAATTGCAGTCTTGACATCCCCAGTGTCCTGCAGGCTACTGCAGGCATCCTGGTTCTTGTGTTGGAGCCATCCCAGTTGGAGCCAATCCTCATTGCCCAGGGATCTGGCCCAGCTCCTGCTGCAGCTCTGCCATCACATGGTCGTCCTGCTGAATTTAAACCTGGACTCATCAGCTTTTAAGAAGATGTAGGGTTCTGAATGGAAGCTCCTTAACCTGCTCTTGTGTGTGGGTTTGGTGTGGGAATCCCAGGAGGGGCCAGGCTGGAAGGGACATCAGGGAATCATCTGGTCCCACCTCCCTGCTCCAGCAGGGCCATCCCAGAGCGGTGGCACAGGATTGTGTCAGATGGCTCTGGAATGTCCCCAGCGATGGAGACTCCACGCCCTCTCTGAACGATCTGTTCAGGGCTCAGCTGCTGCACAGGGAAGTTCTTCCTCCAGTCCAGGTGGAACTTCCTGGGCTCAGTTCCTGGCTCAGGAACTTCCTGAGCTCTCCCTGCAGACAGGGACAGGGATGAGGTCCCCTCTCAGCTGTGTCTCCTCTCCAGACTGGAGAGCCCCAGCTCCCTCAGCCCTTTCTCCTGCACTCAGAGACAGTGCTGGAGTTTAAATGCTCTTGCTGAGGGAAACCAGGCAAATAAACAAAGAGTTATATCAGCATTACTTAACTTTTAAAATAATAATAGACTTGTTGATTTCTGAGATGGAAAAATCATTAGGTGTTTGTACCTAAGAATAAGTCAGCTGAAGGAATAATCAAACTCTCCCCGAATAATCTTTGTATCAAAAGCTTCACTCTGTCCTTATTTCAACTCCACAAACAATAGATGTGCATCACAGCATGTCCAAAGGGTCATGAAACAGGCATGTTTTGCCCAGATTAAATGAGCTATCAGATATTGGAAAAAAAATATTCTGGAATTGATGTTTTGTGGCTTCTGTGAGCAAAGAAACAAGGCTATATTAATTTTAGAACCATCTGAGCTTTGGGCACTGACTTTCATTGGCTGAGATGTTAATATTTTATGTGAGCCTAAAGCATGCCCAATTAAAGTGAGATCAGAAACGTCCACAAGTATATTCAAAGAAAGCATTAGACTTTTAGTCAGTGCCATAAATCCGCGCGCCAAAAAGCTACAGAGGGAGAGCGTTAAGGGTCTGGCAAATAAAGAAATAAATAAAAGCTTGGAATGTCATTCCTGCAGCTCAGGCAAGTCCCGTGGTGTGAAAACAAGCCTGGCCAGAAATCTTTTAAAATAATTGCCACACGTGAGTGCAGCTGGGCAGGAGCTGGTTTAGGGGGCGGGTGGCACTGGCCACCGGTGCCACAGCGCAGGCTGCAGCCCTGGGATGGACCTTGAACCGTGGCTGTCAGCTGGTGGGGCTGGTCCTCAACAGGGAACCAGACCCAGGGAATGTCCTGAGTTGGAAAGGACCCACAGGGATCATCTAAATCCATCTCCTGGCCCTGCACAGACACCCCAACAACCCCACCCTGCTCCTGTCAGCGTTGTCCCAACTCTCCTGGAGCTCTGGGCTTCTCAGAACCTGCTCAGCCCCTGCCTCAGAGCTGAAAATAATCCTGACTATGGAAATTACGAGGTGCTGGCTATCTTGTCAGCTCTCCAAAAGATTCTTGCTGTTTCTAATCCCTCCCATATTTCTGCAAGCTCCTCTTTGATTTCTTGAGGTATACAAGAGTTAACCTGGGTCTGCTGCAAACTCACCAGCTGTGCTCATCTCTAAAGGGTTTTTGTGGGCCCCTGCATCACTGCTGAGCCTTTAAAGCAGCACTTGGAAAGGCTCTGGAAAAGTTTGAGCTGGGTGGAAAAGGCTGTTAAAACTATGGCCAGTTCTTGTAATTCCTGTTAATAAATTCCCTTACTGTCCCTGCTGCCCAACATCTTCCACCCAGTCTTTCACCTCCATCCCTGCCTGGAGGGCTCACCTGGATCCATTTACCTGTGATGCCACTCCATACCAGGTTTTGTCACCTGATTTTGGGTCCCAGACACCAGCTTTCCCCTAAAACCAACTTTCCCCTATATTTTCTCTGTTTTGCTGCTGAGCTAATTCAGGCCTGGCATTGCCCTGGATGTTCAGACCTGTCCTGGAAAACAGGGAAGCAAGGCACAGATTTTACAAGTATTAAATATGTTTTATCCAAAAAGTCTGCTGTCGTTGTCTGCATGTGCCTGTGCATCTATGGCTCTGTTTAAAAAATTGGAAACAGTGTCTGGACTTTCTACAGAAAAGATCTTTTTATCTGTTCAGCTAAAAATATATATATTGTTTATGGTCCCTCATGCAGTTCTGCGAGCAGTACAGATATTTAACAGGTTCCTGTCTGCATTCTGGTGGGCAGAATTTAATAATTGTGTGATAAAGCAGGGTCTGGGCCCGAGGGCTGATCTGGGTTTCAGGTGTCTGTTCTGCCACGCCAAGGCAGAGCATCAGCTCTGCTCCCTCATCCCCTGAGCCTCGCTCCAGACACCCCTGCTGCTCCTTACCCTGCTCCACTGCACACCAAACTCCTAAAAAATCCTCTTCTTATGGAAAACTTGGGGTCTTGAGCATGCAATAAATGCACAAGGGCCTCAACTTTCAGTTCTGTGCAACTTAGGTTCATAAAAATATTCAAATATATCATTTGGAGGTTTTTTTTTGGTTTTTAGGTGGGTCTTGTTTGTGTGTTTTCTTGATGTTTTGTTTTATTATTTTTTTGTTTGTTACTTTTTATTTATGAAATCAATTCTTGGGATGAAAACTCTTGTTTACCAAGAGTCCACACAGAGCAAACTCCTGGGGATTAATCAGGGTGGTTTAACCACTTTAGATAAAACAAAAAACAGAACTGTTCTTTCTTTTTTTCTTTATTTTCTTTTTTTTTTTTTTCCTGCATTCCTCAAACCAAACATAAACTTTACTGAGGTTTCTGAAAGTTTTGAAAACTTTCTGTGTTTGTTTTACACATTTTCACATGCCTTTATGCTTCCTGGTCATTCTCTGGGTCTGTAAGGAGAAAAAAAAAAACTGTGTATAAAGAAATGCCTGGTATTTGTTGGTAACTCTCATGGGAATTTTTCCCTTCAAGTATTCAGCCCTTTTATCCTCCTGTTCTGTATCCTCGGTCAGCTCAGCATCATGGAGTTGGTGATTATTGTTAGATGAAGCTTGAATACTACCCTCACTTGGCTATTTATTGGCTCATTATAAAACTTATATGAATTATTATCAAGTTATGGAATCTCTTAAGCCTCTTGAGAGGGAAAGTTATGCTTGTGTAAAATTATATTTACATTTGTTACAGCAAAGAAACACTGTTTCCTAATTAACAAAGAGCCCTGGAAGCAGATCTGCTGAAATTTTCTTGACATAACCCCCTAAATCTGCACATCTGAGGGTTTTTGTAGTCCAAAACTTTAGTGAGCTTGTTTCACTTTGGAGATTTTGTAAAGAAACTTGTGAGAGTGTTCTGTCCAGAGTGTGAAAGAATTCTCAGCTGTATGAAAACTCTAAGGATCATTTCCACATTATGTTATTGATTTTGGTTTCATTAGACACTGAAAGTAGGAAAAGGTGGGAAGGTGTCCATCCACCTCTCTGCACTGAGCCAAACCTGACATTCACTGTGGGAGGGAAAATATTTTATGTATTTTATGCAGCCAAACAAACAAACTCAGTTACTAACAACCTGAGTCAATTCTGAGTAATTGATTTAGGGCTGAAAGGCTTGTGTCCTATTACCAATCCCTTGAGCTGTGCAGCCCCTAGAGAGGAAAATTATTGTGTTTTTACATCCCCTGTCTGCTCACATGAGCAGACGGAGCAGGGCAGAGGAATGATGTGACACACACGTCTCTTCTCATGTATCAAAGCAAAGCTGTGAGGTCCAGTTTTAATCTGTTTTTATCTCTAACCATGTCACAAGGCCTTCAGTAAATAGGAAACATAATTTGCAATTGTTTGGAGTACAAAAAAGTCTTGAGTAGGTCCCTTCACTCTTCAGGTATTGGAATTTTCTTTACATCTTTGGTCATCCACAGCATTCTTGAGCCTCAGATAAGGTCTGATCCTGGCCTGGATGTCTCCCACCATCCACAGCAGTGGTTTGTGCTTTGCCTGGGTGGTTTAGCACACGGACTTTTCTCTCCTCAAGGATTTCAGGACTCATCAGATGCCAGATCATGCCTTTCCTGAGCATGGGAGTCCTGATTTGTTCATAAGCAAAGGAAAAAATTCAAAGCAAACATATGAAAACAACCATTTCTTGCCTCCTTGCAAATGTCTATCATGATTTAAACCACCACTTCTGCTTCTTTGGTCTCATAGGTTATAATTTCCTGTTATCAGGGTAAGGATGTTTTAAACAGCTTTTTGCAGATGATTAGGTATTTGCTGATCATTCAGGACAATTTACAAAGATAAATATATGTTAAATGGGTTTCTTGTTAAAACCAATGTACAAGTAACCCCTCGAGGCCAGACAGTAATTACTCCTAATAACAAATTAAAGCATTACCTACTTCTTTTCCGTTTTTCATTTTGAAGAGGAAATTACCTTACAGAACTGAACGGATTCAAAACTACGAGTTCATATTTTTTTCTTTTTTTATAAGGCCACTAAAAATAAGAAAGTAAAAAAATGAAGGGGGTAACGCCCCTAGAGAAAGGAATGCTCTTGACCACATTTATTTTTGCAGTGATTCTGTGTAGATTTTAAAGATGCCATCATGGGCTGGGTCTGGCTGTGCCTCTGTTCACTCTCAAAGCACAATTGTGGCTCCATCCAGGGCTGGTCTGGGGGTCATTGCTTACAGCATCCACCAAAAAGAGGTTTTGAAACCTCTTCAAAAGCCCTTTGCTTGTTCCAATCAAAACAGGACATTGGCTGGAAATGGCTCAGCCTTTGGGTGTTAATCTCCCACAAAATATTTGCTGTGTGGTGCTGTCACATGCTGGTTGTGTTACTTATGGTCTCTCCTTAAATTTACCAAATAGGTTCAGACTGTGAATGTCACGAGTATAAAAGGAATGTTCTGTGTTAATAAATGATTGCAGAAGAGCTGTAGATTTTGGGGAGCCTCCCTGAGGTTTTCTGTCCATGGTTTGGTTGTTGACCTGGGAGTTTCTGGGGTACAAGGATGACAGGAGCTGTGCTCCTCTCCATCAGGCAGCAAACTGACCGTGGAAAGGGACTTGCCAAATCTTCAGAGTTTTGATGGAATCAATATCTGAGATATCAGGGCTCTCATGGCTTTCCTGTTGTTACAATTCCTGCTGAAACCCAGGGCAGAGCACACCTCCTGGTGAATCAGAGCTCTGTGTTGGATACACTTCCTCCTGAGTCAAGCTGATTTTGGCTCATCTCCTTCATTTATGTATAACAACTACTTCAGATGTTTTTGAAGACTCTATAGAATTTGTCATGAGCAAGACATTTTTTTCATGAGTTTCTGACTTTTCACTTAAAAAGCATTTTCTGTCTGGGTCTTGCCATCTGTTTGCAGAGCTGTCTTGCTAGACACACACTTTAGGCAATTCCCTGTGGCTTCTGAACTCAATTACATCTTCCCAGCTCTGTCAGAACCCGTCCCAAAGGTGGGGTAAAATTTATGTGTACCTGGAAATCTTGGACAAATAATTCATCCCCATGTACTCACTGAGGTGCTATGTGTGATAAGAGGCTTGGCTTGGAATACACAAATATTGTTAAATTCAGTTTTTCAGCTGTGGGGTTTCTTTAACATCATTTCCCCATCTCCTTAGCTGAAGTTTTAACAGGTCTGAGGTCTTCCCAAAAGCTTGGACACTTGGTTCTCATGGTCTCCATGTGGATGCAGCACAGAAGGCACCTGACAGTGAAATAGTAATTCCTTGCAAGTTTTATTTGCTGACAAAAGAACAGTGGCAATACGTTTGTTTGTGTAGTGCAAGGTGCTATCTCTCAGGAAAAAATTACTGCATATCAACTCTGCAGCATCCACTTTTTAATATTGTATTTTATTTCCAAGTGTGGAACTAAAGATAATGGTTTAAAAGTTTGCTCTGGAGTAGGAAATTCAGGTTTCCATCTCATAAATGCTTGATTTTGAACTGCAAGATCCTCAGAACTAATTTGTCCCTCTCTGAAATATTAGTGTTTTAAAGGATGTTTGAGAAAGCACTTCCAAATATGTCTGTGTATCTGGTCAGTTCTTCCCAGGAAAGCTGGGAATTGACCTGCATTAATGAATTACAGTGTTGTGATCAAAAAGTCCAGATGAATCTGTGTCACACGTAACACAATTAGTTATTTTCTCAGTTTGTCTTCAAATGTACCATTTTGTTTGGGAATATTGCAGATATATGTCACTCATTATTGATAGATTTGTCTGACTTCCTGTCAAATCTATGTACATTGACAAAAATCTATTTTGTTGTTTTTGTCACAGAAATCTATATTGGCATTTTTCCCCATGGAGATTTGGCTAGTCATTGTCAGCATGAGGTGCCAGCTAGAGCTTTTACTGTTTTTATTGTGCCAGCTGCTTTCTTGGCTTCAAATCTTTTGGTTCAGATTGTAAATGGGGGCGAGACATCCGTATCTAGCCAGCGTGCTCGATGGAATATGACAGGGACTTGATTTTTCATTTCTTGCTGCCTTTCTTAGTATTAGTAGAAGATGACAAGGATGGCTTTATCTTCTGACCAGCAGAGAGGGTGGAGGAATGGAGCCTTGCATGTGCAAAGGCCACGGGAAATGTTAAAATACAATTATTTTTTGGTATTTTACCGCTCATTCCTGATGTGGGTTTCTTGGTTGTTTGGGTGTTTGCTTTGTTGTTTCTTTTTTTTTTTCCTTGTGAGGATCTCTGAAGACATCTTGGAGTTCAGAAAACAAAAAAAATGATTTCCAAGCCTTTTGGCTAATGTTAAGTCAGGATCGTTGCATTCTTTTCATAATTGTTTTGGCCTAAATTGTTATAACTGAGCACACGCCCTCTGAGAAATCAGGTCTTTCTGAGGTGTTTTTGTTTGTTTAGAGGCATCCAGGATCACCAGAAAGCTTGACAGGATAGGATTTAGCTAATAAATAGTTCACATTTTAAGCCAAATTAGGACTTTTTTAAAAAGCATTGGCAACTCCTGAAATTTTAGCACAAATCTTGCAATATTTGCTATTGTCCCTAAAGCCTCAATGGCTGCAATAAGGTTGTTAGTCTGAACATGTAGGCCTTTATAAAGTATTTTAGTATAAAGAATAGTGTGTTTCCTAAAAAAAGCTTAGAATCATGAACCCCTTTAGAGCCCAACCATGAAACCCAACACAATCCTTGCCTCTTGAACCTCTTGGGTGTCAAAGCCAGCCTGACTTTCTGCCTTCTGGTTCATGATTTCCAAATGCTGAGAGCTGGTCCTGTTTGCAGGGAGGTGTTTCAGCCCCAGGACAGCCATCCCAGCTGGACAGGGATTGTGCTGTATCCAAACACCCAGGACAGCCATCCCAGCAGGGGGACAGGGATTGTGCTGTGTCCAAAGGTTCAGGACAGCCATCCCAGCAGGAGGACAGGGGTTGTGCTGTATCCAAAGGTCCAGGAGAACCATCCCAGCTGGGGGACAGGGTTTGTGCTGTGTCAAAAGGTTCAGGACAGCCATCCCAGCTGGACAGGGGTTGTGCTGTATTCCAAAGGTCCAGGACAGCCATCCCAGCAGGGGGACAGGGGTTGTGCTGTATCCAAACACCCAGGACAGCCATCCCAGCAGGGGGACAGGGGTTGTGCTGTGTCAAAAGGTTCAGGACAGCCATCCCAGCTGGGGGACAGGGGTTGTGCTGTATCCAAACACCCAGGACAGCCATCCCAGCAGGAGGACAGGGGTTGTGCTGTATCCAAAGGTCCAGGAGAACCATCCCAGCAGAAGGACAGGGGTTGTGCTGTATCCAAACACCCAGGACAGCCATCCCAGCAGGAGGACAAGGGTTGTGCTGTATTCCAAAGGCCCAGGAGGGCAGGACGGGGTGCCAAGGGCAAGACCCCCGTTGTCCCCACGTGTCCCCACTGCGGTGTGGCTGGAGGCTGCAGGAAGCCTGATCTCCTCTCCACAAGCCACAGGGTGACTTTCAGGACGTGCAAACCCCACCAATTCCAGCTCCCAGGTGTGCCAAGGTCCATGGAGCCACATCAGCAGGGAGCTGGGGCTGGGCCAGCAGCCTGAGAAGGGCCCCAGGGTCCCCAGCAGGCTGAAGCCACTGCTGCCACAGCTCCTCTGCTGCTGGTACCCAAGGTAGTTTGATTAAACTTGGATGTGTAGCCACATGCTGTAATCATTCCCTCAATGACTGCAAATTTGGCCTTGTTGATCTTTTAAATCCTTGCATTTTCAGCGTGCCAGTTCACTGTAAATCACAGACATTCTCCATTTTCTTTATTTGATTCCAGAAAACTGTCTCTGTGCTGAAAACAAGTCTTTGAAAAATGCTCGTGTATCCTGCTGTCCTCTTCTACTTGGGGTGATTGCATAATTAACCTGGCCAAGTATCAACCATACAAGAGTTGAATGCATCCCAAGTTCAATTGGGGAGGATTTTACCATAAGAATGTGCCTGTCCTGAGACTAAAACACAGGTTAGATTTCCAAGTTTCTGAATATTGCTCAATGAAAGAAGAATATGTTGGCCATGAGAGAGAAAAAAAAAAAAAAAAATCAAATGGTGGTGTAATCTATAATCAAAAGCCCTAATGGGCACAAAGCATTTTGGAACAAAGGTTTGCTGAATCTGCAAGGATAATAAAAGTGTTAAAGTCTGAGCAGAGAAACGTTCTTATTTACTAACGTATAAGAAGGTTACTAAAGCACAGATAAAAAGCTCACAGGGCAGACAAAGCTCTCTGAATCCTTTTTCTTTTCCTGCAGTCAGATATGAACATATGATACATGAATATTTATCAGAACAGCAGATAACTAGTAGCTACAGTTTTGGATTTAAACTCAGCAAACCATGGCTTGCAGTTTGTGCTCACAGGGGCTTCGTGCAAGTGTATTTTATTCCTTTTTCTTTTTTTTTTTTTCTTTTTTTTTTTTTCCCCACTGTTTTTGTACTCTGTATATGCAGTCTTGTCTCCCCTAAGCTGTCTTTTGATTCTAACTGAATGAACCTAAAAATACAGCGAGGATCTTCAATACAAAACCTCCAGTGCATATCAACTCTAAAGGCTGACAAGGTTTTCTACGCTCAGGCTTGACAAGGCTGACTTTCAAGCTGTACGTAGTCAAATCCAGAAATCTCCAGATTTAGACTCAGTAACTCTCTTCAGGTTATGTTGAAACATTTATGAACCTCCCAGAGCCTCGTCTTGCCTGAGTTTTGTAACAGTGTCTGCAAGCTGGTGATGCAACCGCAGTTTCACACTGGTGTAGTTGCAACTCCATCATCTGCTACCCGCAATTTGGAACAGCAGGAAATTGGAGGTTCTGCAGAGAAAAGAGGGGGAGCTGCTTTATTCCCATCCCTATCCACAGGTAGAGGGATAGATGGTAATTACAGGAAGGCAGCTGTGCACTCACTCTCTGCTCGAGTGCTTTTGTGTGCACCAGCATCACGGGCTGGCTCTGAAAAAGAGAGATGGGAGCGCTCTGGAGCAGAGAGATGGGAGCACTGAGGGTGTTGGATTCAGAAAACACCCTTGGCAGTGAGAGCAGCGAGCTGGGATCCATTTCAATTGAGAATGACCGTGCACTGACCAAGTTTTGCCAAGCTCAGCCCCATTTGAACCCTAAAAGCTACAAGTGCAAGGAAGGGAGACTGGGCTTGACTTGATGGTCATAAAAACAATAGAATGGTTTGGGTTGGAAAGAACCTTAAAGCCCATCTCATTCCACTCCCTGCCATGGGCACATTCCACTACCCCAGGCTGCTCCAAGCCCCATCCAGCCTGGCCTTGGACAGGGATCCAGGGATTCAGAAGCCTCAGCTTCTCTGGGCACCCTGTGCCACCCTCACAGGGAGGAGTTTTTCCCTGTCTTTAACATAACCCTGCTCTCTCTGGCAGTGTCAATCCATTCCCCTTTGTCCTGTCACTCCAAGCCCTTCTGAAATGTCCCTCTCCATCTTTCTTGCTGGCCCCCTTTAGGTGCTGGGAGGCTGCAATTTCAGGCCACACAATCTTGGAGGTCTTTCCCAACCTTCATCACTGCAAGGTGTGATCCTCCTTTTGCCTCATTTTCCCCAGGGCTTTGTTGCAGCAATAACTTTTCCCCGTGTTTGAGGCAGATTTGCAGAACTGTGGCAGAGGGTGAAGGTGAGAGGTTAAAGCCCAGGAGTCGGGGGTTCTGTGTGGGTTTTACCCTGGTGCTGCTTTCATCAAAGATAAAGATAGTGATCTCCAAAGATAAAGCCAGTGATCTTCAATGCTAATGTAAGAAAGGCTGCTCTGGGCCAAACCAAAATTCCCTCTAGCCCAGTAGCCTGTCTCCAGCAGTGGCCAGCTCAGGAAGCTGTGTAAGAATAGGCCTTTGGTATGCCTTCCTGGCTTTTGCTAAGTTGTGTTTTAGGGACTTTCTGAGTTTGTGGCTGTTGGGGACGGTTGAATTTTTAGGCTGATCATCCCTAAGCTTTTGTAATCCTTTCTGGAGTTCACCAATGCTTTTTCTGCCACTTTGTTTCTTAATCTTAGTTTGCTCAAGTGGAACGCAGGTTAATTGTTCTTCTGCAGGCTCCTTGTTTTGCTCAATCTCTGAGCAAAAAAAGGGCAGAAATGTGAAACAAAACCTATTCCCCTGTTGCAGGAACATCTTTTTCAAGCTAAGCTGGGTTTGGCTCTTGCTCTGGAGCCAGACCTGTAATGGCTTCTCTTTCACATAACAATACAAAATATTATTTTTCCTTTCATCTGTTGTTTTTCAGTTACTTCTTTCATCATAATATGGGCCAGGGCCTCCACAGAGGCACTACCAAGGGAATAGAAAGGTCACTAACGTGGGATTTATTATTTGATCTGTTCTTTTTATTACAAGGAAAAGTGGAGAAAAACTGCAATTTTGAACCCAAACCTTTATGAACTGTCTAGTCAGGGAAGCAAGAGCAGTTTTGCATTCCTGGTTTGGAAAGTGTTGCTGTGGTTTACGTTATAAAGGTGATATTAAAAAAAAAAAATTAAGAAAGGGTCTATTTTCTGCTTTGGTTTCAGATACAGCTGAAATCTCTCAAGGGTCCAAGGTACAAATCCACCGAGGGTTTTAAAGCAAGTAAAGCAATTTTGGCTTGGGTGGGATGTAGGTCATGTGTAACAGCACATGAGACAGAAAAGCATGTGGCAGTATTCACCCTGAGCTAAAAGAGCCATAAAACTGAGATTCAGACAGGACAGAGAGAGGAGGAAAAGGTACAAGAAAGGGGAAATTACACAGCACAGGAGAGGATTTACTCAGAGGTTAACTCAGGAGGGATGTAAGCACGGGAGTTTTTTCAGGGATGGTGATAGGCAGGCTTGAAGAGCTTGGAAGTGTGAAAGGGGAGGGAGATATCCTGCATAATGTAAGGAAAATTGGCTGAGGTGTAGAGGGGAGAGGTTTCTAATCACAGTCTTAAAGTAAGATAAGGGTCATCTGATTCATCATGACCTGACTAGAACCAGCTAGGAGAGCTGGACTGGCTCCATGTGAGTCATTTTCCTGCACCCTGAGCCATTATTATTCTTCTTCAACCAAGAAACTACGCTGCACTCACATGATAAGATTTTGGGGAAAAAGAAACAAGAGGAGCAAGGATATTTGGAGTTGGAGGATTTGGTTTGCTTACACTCAGCTGTCTCCTTGCCCAGGGTTGTGGAACGGGATCAGGCAGCATTCAGGAACCTCCCTGTCCTGATCCTGGCATCAGGAACGGGGCAGGAGCTGCACCTTGGGGCAGGTGGGGCCAGGTCATGTAAATGCTGCTGAACTTGGTTGTCCTGGGAGTGCCCTCCAAAAATCTGAGTGCCAGGCTGAGCTCAGAGAGGCAACCAAATATGCAGATGTTTTCCGTGATGATTTTAGAGCTATGAGCTTCACAGAACTCGACTGGAAAAACTTTCTTGTGACTCAGCACTTCACTTGCACATGTGGACACAGAAGCATCTGAAAGTCAAAACCCATGGCAAAACACCCAAACCAGGGGTTTTTTCAGAACTCAGAGAGGAAAAATATATTTTCCCTTTCTGGTTCAAGATGTTGGTTAGTTGGTTGTTTAACAAAGCTGGGTCACAAATCTGTGGAGTCATCTGTCTTTCTGTGGGAGTCATTTTTTTGATTTTTGAAAGAAGCTTTATTTTAAAATAATCTTTAAGCATGGTGGCTCCTGTTCATTGTAAAAAATATTGGTTTTGAACATAATCTTTGAACATATATAAGGTGGTAAAACCCAGCAACTTCAGAGTTTTGTGTTTTTTCACAGGCAAAGGGTAGTGGAAAGAGAGCAAAGAAGGTCAGCAGATAATTCAGGAGGGAAGAACAATTTGTCTGGAGACTGAAAATTCACAGATTAATTGGTGAGGTCACACAGGTTGGGTAGATCACCCTGCCCACCTCTGGAAGTAGAAAACCCCCAGAAGCTGAGTTTGACTGCCTGAACCCATGGGGCTGGATTGCTGGAAGGGTGGTTAGGGATACCTGGGGTGTATCTGGGATATGGGGGGGGATATCTGGGAATGTTTCCTGGGTCCCTGAGATTGTCACCACAGGTCCTTGTGCAGATTGCTGCTCTGGTCAGCTCCTGTGTAACAGAGAGGTTGATGAGCTGAAATCCCCCCAGGAGACATCCAGGGAGCCCAGGGACCGTCAAAGTCTCAGCTCTTGTCCTTTTTTTTCAGCTGCTGTGTTGGACTAGAGGGTCTCTGGTGGGGTTATGGGAGGTGGGAAGGTAACAAATCAAAAGGGCTGTGTTTCCCCTGGCCCCAGCAGCTGCTGGGTTTTATCACTTCTGCTGTGACTCAGCTTCTGCCTCCCCGTCTATTCCTACCTGATGGCTCTGATTCCGTGCTCCCCTGTTCCTGAGGGAACAAAGCACCCAGAGCCTGTGCAGGCACAGAGGCAGCACCAGGCCAGGGTGACTCAGAGCCCCATCTCAGCTACACAAACATGAAATGCCCCCAGTTTCGTGGGTGGGAGACACTGGGGGTCGAGATCCTTCCTCCTCCTCCTCCTCTGCACAGCCAGTATGGGCTCAGTGCCTTTCTTTCAGATAAAAATAGCTCTATACCCATTTCTGTGGTCAATTTTTTTCCCTTCTCTGACTCATATGTTACAGTGTTGTTGTCAGTCACTGTCACCCATGGAAAAGTCTGAGCTCTCTCTGTTAAGGCAGGAATATGTTATGGGCATTTATTCATGTTACCTATTTCCAGATGAAAACCAAATTCAGCTGCTTGAGCCCATGCTACATCAAATTCCAGGCTGTGGGATCACAGCTGCCCAGGATCTCCATCCCTGCAGGGATTTCAAGGCCACGTGGATGTGGCACTTGGGGACATGGCATAGTGGTGGCATTTTCAGTGCTGGGAAATGGTTGGAGTTGATGGTTTTAGAGAGCTTTTTCCAACATAAGCAACTCTGATTCTGTGATTTCTCTGAGCCTCCACACCTGGAATGCACAGCTCAGCTCCTGGAATACACTCACATCTGGAGCCTCAGGGATTTGTGCACTTACCCTTCCACCACCACATCCTACAAAAGCATCTCTTTTAGCACCAAAAAGGAGCTACACCAAGCATTTATTTTAAACTTTAAGCTGGCCAGAGTCTCATCAGTATTCTGTACTTTGTGAGGGTGGCTGTGCAGCACTGAGGGTGTTTCTGAGTGGCTCTAGGAAAACTTCCTGAGTTTCCTGAGCTCTTTCTGAGCCCTTCAGCTCACCTTCACTGGAGTTCTCCCACACCCATGGGATGTGATAGGCCAAAGCAAAAGCCAAAGTCGTTATCACTAATATTTCTGTACAAACATATTTTTAGTTTTTCACTTAGGGATCAGAGAAAAGGGAATATTCAGCATGGGAATAACTGGGAAAATGAGTGAAGATCCATAGTTTGAGTTTACACAATTCCCAGCAAGCTTTAGGTTAAAGTATCTAAAGTTAAAAAAAATCCAGGATGCAACAATACAGGGAACTGTTTGGAGGATTTAACCTCACAATATTAAATCCATGTGCAAAATAAAGAATTTTGTGTTTAAAGAGTATGAATTCTGTATCCCAGAGGGAATCTTGCAAAAGGAGATTCCTGGGTAGGTGGCTCTCTCTGACACTGGTGCATTTGTTGCAAGTTGAAAATTCAAATGTATAGTTGATGTAACAGTTCAAAATGCACAATTGACTTTAAAAGTGTGGAGAAATGGTTTAGTTTGCAAATGAATTATGGGCATGTAATGGCACATCTGTTCAAACACGCTTTCTTGGTGCAGTCTTTTCCAAGTCCTATTTCCCCTGTGGTAATTCATTTTGGGTGAGATTCTGCCATTTTTATTCATATTGTACAGTAGCTTGTTTTATGCATAACTCTGCTGGTATAATGAAGACAGAATGAAGCTAAAATTTATTTGAGAAAGGACAAAAAGAAGGGCATTTCCAAGACTTGTCAAAGATTCAACCCAAAGTTTCAGGTCACTTCTCTCCACATGAAACTGCCTATTTATACATTCAGAATAGCTGACCAGCAACATTTGGGTTTTAATTTATTTTCATATAGCATTTGCCTTTGGGGAGAGATGGGTTTTTTAAGTTGAGTGCTCAGCCCCAGAAACGAAAGCTTTGTCTCAGTTTAAAAGTGACTTGTGAGGAACTGAGGATGCAGAACTTGATTTTGATCTAAAACGTAGCAGACAGTGCAAATCCCCACAATATGTCTCGTCAAACCAACTTCTGTGAGAAGGAAAGTCACAACTGATGGAAGGTCATGTGTGCAATGTATCTGAGATGAGGATCTCACTCTTAAAATAATTGCCAAGGGGACAAATTAATATTTTCTTTTAAAACAAATAACGGGGAAATTGGTTTTGTTTGTCCTTTGGATGTTGAAGCATTACCTGAAGAAGCTGTAAATTCCAGGCCAGCTAAAATACTTGAATTGTTATGGCCTTTAACCTGCCTTCATTATTGCTTCCCTGATCTGTAGATACATTTTGTGCAGACCATATGCAGTTAAAAATAACTGGAGTTGCTGTATTTTATATATGCCTTTCTAAGCATTTCCAACTGCAGAGAATTTTTTGTTTGGTTTTTTTTTGTTGGTTTTTTTTTGTTTTTTTTTATATATACAGAAAGCCCCAACAAGTTTTATGTTTTCATTTCACCTCTTCCCTTTTTTTATTTTTTTATAGAAATGCTACAAAGGGGAACTTTTGATAAGTATTACCAGCAAAGCCCAGTGTTGCAACAGAGTTGAGTGCAGCAGAGTTTCTATTTAAGGTTACCTGGCACAGTCAGCTCAGCCAGATGTACTTCTGCTATTGGATAATCTCATTTGCTGACAATGTGCACTGCTTTAAAAAAAAAATCTAGGAAAAAAAAAAACCTAAAAAAAAAAAGAAGGAAGTGCCTAGGTGACTTATATCCAAATCACACATATTCTTTCAGTTAAAATGAAATGTGAGCCCGAATTTAGCCTTTAATTACATTTCCTTCCCTACCTCCAACAAACAAATTTTTATAACCTCTCCAATGAAGAAAGTCATATTTTGTGAATTACTTGCTTGGAAGCTTACCAGAAGCAAAAGTTATTTAGGAAATTTTCTATTATTTGTAACACAGATTATTCTCTAGGTTCCCAAGTATTCCATAAGATTAATTGTCCTTTTCAAAGAGTTCTGTGTATAGGTTTATTTTTGTTTTAGAGCTTTTATCTGAGTTGCTATCTGGCAAATGGAAATTGTGCTTGTGAAGAAGGAAGCATAGCATGAAAATAGGATCCATCACACCATGTTTGGGGGATATATAATAGAGCTCTTGTAACATGTTAGGGACTTAAATGATCTCACAATCTTATTTTTATAAGAATCCGTGCCGTGCAAGCTGGAAGATAAATCAAGGACGGGAAAGGAATAGTTCTGCATGTGTTTGAAGACATAAAATAGTATTGCTTAAGTGAAGCATTAAAAATAAGTATTACTTAAATTATCATCCCTAATGAGATATGTCTGTCATTTTTTTATTTAGCATTGGCTCTGAGGAGGCTGCATTGTTCTGTCAGGATTAAAAGATGAAAAACCTGTCCACATTTGAGCATGTGCTTAAACAAGCAAGACTAAGTATTAGATCTGAGTCCTCTGTACCTCAAGAAGCATTTTTACAACTGGAAAGTTGTTCAGCTCAGATAGTTCATCCATTTTCTGGAGCCTTTTAAACCTGAATAACATTCCAAACGTCAGAACGCCATGAAAATATCTTTAACTGTTGATATCTATTAGTTAATAGCAATATAAATTCAGCTGAAAATTCAAAAAAGCGAATGACTTTATCCAAACAAAGATTTGGAGCACGGTTACACTGTTAATATGACAGTTTTGGCTTCTCAGTCGTGACCCCACGGAGGAAGTGGTTTTGTTTAACATGGTCAGGGCTTTGAAATCATTGCAATGGAAATCAATACTGGGCAATTGCAAACAAAAGTTTTATGGAATGCATCCTCTTTACAAACAGCTGCAAATATGAAACTGAATGTACTGACAGAGCTGAGTGCAGGAATCCACCTAGTTGAAGGCTTGGGATGTAACATCAACATATATTAAAGGAATTTATTTCCTCTATCAGCTGAGGAATCTTTCTTTTCTGAAAAACTTGTGGCCATTTTGCTCCTCCTTTTTGTGGACCAGTGAGTCTCCCTGACAAAAGCAGTGGCAGGAAGCTGGTTGGGAAGTTGTCAGAGTATATGAGCAAAATTCCAAGTTGTCCATGAAATATTGATGCCACTGCTGTCTGCTGATTCTTTAAATGTGCTCACAGTAGCATTTTTGAACTGTTCTGTTTAATTTATACCAGGAATAAAATCAGAAACATGTTAATTATTACCTTTTTTTTAAGAGTGCACTAAGTACTGACCGGTTTGGGTGAGTCTGTTCACAGGAGGGAATATCCACCCCATTACCAAATTCTTAACCAAGCCTTACACATCCTACACCCCGGAAAGTCACAGATTAGACATCCCTTGTGTTTCACAATCCTGTCCACCCTCTTTTACCAGGAAAGCAAGCCCTTTGGTCTTAAAATCACTTAATGTGGCAAAAGTGTATAATAAAAGAAAACAGAGGGAGGGAGGCTGGCAGGAAGCTCTTGATCCTTTTACAGAAACTGCCTGTTTGGCTGGGCAGAAGCTGCTGGAGAGCTTTAAATGTTCTTTTACATGCAAAGGCTCTTTGGCTTCACTTTGGGGCAGACCAAAACCCTTTAGTTTCTAGCAGCTGCAGCCACATTTGCAGCATCCATGACCATTGCACTTGGGTCAAATATTGTTTAAACCATAAGACTGTGCTTCAAAGAGCAGGATCTCTGATTCCCTTCCATTTAGGACACTGACATCTCTTCAACCCCTGAAGAAAATGGGGCTTGAACACCTTAATTCTTTAGAAAGAAGTCTTTAGCTCTTTAATTTTTTTTCCCTTTTTGACCTCACTCTGCCCATTGGCACCCCACATCTACACACTTTTTTTCTTTTTTTTTTTTTTTTTTTTCTCTTGCCAGACAACAAACAGGAAAACCACAAACTTCATCAGCAAGCTGTGCTTTCCTCTGGAAAGCCAAGACACTGAGGCTCAGCACACAAATCACATGCTCGTGCCTTCAGTGCTCACAAACCACCCTGCAGCTCACTTCAGAAAATTATTAAACTTAGTAGGTTAAAAATAAATGGGTTGGGGTGGTGATACCTCGGGATGCATGTTGGCGTAGCCAGGAGGGGAAAGAGTCCTGGGGTGGTGATTTAAAGTAAAGAAAGGGAGTATTTAGTGAATATTTAGAGAACATAATTATTTAGGGAATAGCATGCAACAGTTACCTTGCACACAGTTGTGCAGAGGCCTCTGAGGAGGTTTTATTACAAAACAGACGATATTACAAATTGGCAGTGGGGAGGTTCACCATCACCCAAATAACTGGCAGTGTGTTTCCACCCATCCCTGATCTTTTTGGCAATATCTGCTCACCACAGGTACTTGTGGGTCTGTCTGCCTGTCCTCCCTGGCAGCTGCTCTCAGTGGGTTTATCCTGCGTGCTGTTGTAGGTCAGATGTAGAAGGAGGCTGCAGTGAGGATAAGGCCACACAACAAGACACTTCCCTGGCCAAAAGTGTGAAGTGTGAGAGCCTGGCTTTTCTGTCCCCTGATTCTGATTGTAAATTATTCTTATTTTCCTTCTCCAGGCCAGGATTCATTCCTGTACACTGTGAGAACAAGTGATCGTAGCCCAACATATGTAGGGGAGGAATTAAAATGGAAATCCCATTCAAAGCCTTAGGGCTGAGGCATGGCACGCCTGCAAGAGCCTGGCACTGGGAATGCAGACACAGCTCCAGAGTCTGCAGGGATACAAAGGGGTGTGTCTGTGCCCTGGAGCTGCTTTGGACTGTCCTGCACTGGTTCCCAGTGCCTGGGGCTCCTGTGGAATTTTTACCTATTCTCCTTTCATCTAATTAGTCAGGAAACTGAGGCATTTCCCAGGTGTGGTGGGTTGGCGTGGTTGGATGCTGGGTGCCCACCAAACCTGCCCAGTCACTGCCCTCCTCAGCTGGGCAGGGCAGAGAAAACACAACAAAAGTCTCGTTGGGATAAGGACAGGGAGAAATCCCTCACAGTAACTGTCATGGGCAAAGCAGGCTCATTTGGGGAAATTAGTCAATTTATCACCAATAAAACTAGATCATGAAAAACAAAAACTGTCTAAAAAAGCCTCCTCCCCACACCTCCCACTTCTTGGGCTTAACTTCACTTCCAGTTTTCTCTCCCTCCTCCACTCATGGTGGAGGGGAACAGGGAATGGGGGCTGTGGTCAGTTCTTCAGATGTTTCAGCTGCTCCTTCCTCCTCAGGGGTTGGTCTCTGCACTCATCCGCTGCTCCAGCCTGGGTTCTCTCCACAGGAGACATCCCTCCATGAACTTCTCCAGCATAAGTCCTTCCCTTGGGCTGCAGTTCTGCATGCACTGCTCCAATCTGGGTCCCTTCCAGGGGGTCAGTCTTTTAAGAAAAGACTACTCCAGTGTTGGTCCTTTCCACAGGGTCAGTTCTTCAGGAACTGCTTTAGTCTTGGTCCTTTCCATGGGCTCAGTTCTTCAGGAACTGCTCCAGAGTGGGTCCTGAGTGGGGTCCCAAGTCCTGCAAACCTGCTTCAGCTTCCACTTCTAGGAGCTCCCCACAGAAGCCACCACTGTAGCCCTGCTACCAAACCTGCCCCTGCCATCCCAAGACACCAGGGAACAAACGTGCCTAGGGCTGCTGGCAGGTGGCCAAGCTGACCTTGGTGTCACACGGCCCATGGCTGTCCCACCATGTGCCACCCCAGGGTGCAGGTTTCCTGGCCAGGGCTGCAGGTTTCCTGGCCAGGGCTGCAGGTTTCCTGGCTGAGCCCAGGAGCAGCACACTCTGCTCCCCTCCCGAGCACAGCACGATCCCGGCCTCACACGAGGGCAGGCAAAGCCAGTTCTTCAGTTTGCTCTTGATTTTTTTCCATATTCTGCTCGTGGCTCATTCCCTTCCTTCTGCTGCCTTCAGGGAATGTCACCGTGCCTGGCTCCCGCTACAAGGGATGGGTAATGGAGAAGTTTCATCACCTCTCCCCAGACTGCAGGACCTATGCTCAATCTTTCTGCTGTCAACACCAAACACACACTGTTATGATTATAACATGAAGACAAGGATCCTGTTTTATCTCAAAGAGTGCAAAGGTTTATGAAGGGTTAAAATAATCTAACCTCACTTTCCCCCCCACCACCATTCTCTTATTTTCTTCTCCACAATGGCAAATGTTATTTATATTAAGGGGAAAACCAGCTCAGCCTTGCCAGATCGAGCTCACTTCTCTTTGCCAGCTAAAACACAAAGCAGAGTTACTGCGTTTCTGGTACCTGCAAAACAATCTGAACAGAGTGTTCTGTCATCCTTTGAAATGGCAAATGGAAGTCATTTAAACCAGATGAGTGACTGGACGGGGAATTACTGCACCTACAGCACAGGATATACAGTATGTGCACCTATTTCAAGGGAGCTAGAGTGGGTGGCCGGAAGAAAGGAACTTTTTTCCTCATTTAACCTGTAATTTGACAACATCTGCAAGGAATTATCCCTGGTACTGGCATTGTAATTGTTGTATCTAACATCAATCACCGGGTAAGGGAGGTTGCTTTAAATAGATGTTAGTGCGTTACAGTTTCAAAACATGAAAGCAAAAAAAAAAAAGAAAAGAATGAAATATGTAAATTGGGTAGAGAAATTAATTACTGGAAACTTTGACACTAATTTATTGTTTAAATAAGACATGTAACTGGCCAGGGTGGGTGACTGTTTGGGTTTGACCCCATATGCTTTGGCAAGTGTTAGAAAACAGAGGCCACTACTTTCCAATTTATAAAAATTATAACTTCTTTTTTTCAAGTCTCTCTTAATACACAGAAGAAGAAAGGGATTAGACTGACTCATATTTTACATGGAAAGGACAGCAAGTAGGAAAGCTTCCATAAAGTGTACGTCTTTAAAACAAAGTCCTTCCTCCTCAGCTCTTTCAGTGTGATTTCTGTCTTTGACTTCATCAGAAACACGATTACAAGGAACAAGCTATGCACGTTTTTGGACAGCAAAAATTGTAATTCCAAGCATGCTCCAGATTTCCACTAGCAGCTCAGCAACTACAGGAGTAAATTCATATTCACAAGTTATCAAATTTCCAGCGTGTGTCCAATTTTGTATTGGGTTTTGATTCATATTTGTGGCTGGATGTGAATCAGGTCCAGTATTTGTTTCTCAGAAATGTCATGGAAAAGGAAATCATTGGGTGCAGGGGTATTCACAGCCAAACACAACGCACAGTACCACTATCCAGCCTGAGAGCCAGATGAACCATGATGATGGTCATGGGAATTGTACTTAACCTGGGAAAATGTTTTAGAGACAGAGAGAAGAAAAACCTTGCACTGTGCTGTCTCTGGCGTCTCTAATAACCACCATGTTATATATATAATGTGTACACATACGTGTTCAGCCTGAAATATTACACCACATTTTTAGAAGTCAGGCAGTAAATTATGTTCTTTTTCCTTTTTCCCTCCATTTTTTTTCTTTTTCTTTTTTTTTTCTCTTTCCTTGTCTGTCTTTTTTCTTTTTTTTTTTTTTTTTTTTGATATCCCTCTCCATTTTTCTTTCTCAGGCAAAGGCACTGATAGGTCTTCCTGAATTTTCTTCCTCAAACTTTGTCTGCTGCTTTTACTCACCTGAAGCCTTGCCTGTAAGCAAACTTTCCAGCTGTGTCTCACATTTTTGTGTTTACAGGATAGGGAACCTTTTGCTCAGGAGCTGTTGCTCATAAGGAACCCATCATCCCCAACAGGATATCCCCATAAAGCCATTTACATGCATATGTGGAGTAAGGTTCTCTTAACAATTCTTACTTTAACATCTCATCACATAAAGTTTAATGGATTTCACTTCTTTAAAGACAAAACGCCATTTCTATATATAGTTGCCATTACCTATGCATTCAACCATTTTGAATATTGGTTAATGGAGGTATAACATTGCATAACAAAAGTATATTATTGCTTTCAAGTCAGTCCTCCCAGATTTCATTCTTTTCATCTAAAATCTCTATAAAATCACCTCAAAAATGATCCAGCTGACGAGGTTGGAAGGGCACAGCTCTGTCACAGCAAATGGATCCCAGAGTCACCACACTGCATAGGTGACTTGTTGGATGTGTTTCACTTAGATTGTGTTGTAAAATGCTGCCATTTGTGGTGAGAAGGAACTCATAAAATGCTCCAGGGAGTGTTTACCTTACTGTTCATATGGGGCTTAGGGTTCTGTTGTTCAGCTGTATGAAATATTTAGCTTCCCCTTAAAAATAAGCCTTAGAGTCCTACACCCCTTTGAACCTATTCCAACCCAAAAAATAAAGGTGGCTCAGCCCTTGGGCTGGCTGACCAAGGGGCTCAGAGATGATGGTCAAGAGAAGTCCATGTCACGAAGGTGGCATCCTCCTTGGCTGTGGTGTTGTCCAGAAATGTCCCATTGAGAGCCCCAGGGCACTGACAAAACCCTGAATCTGGGCTGGAAGTCGCTGGTTGTTTATTAGGCCGGGGCTGAGAAACTGCTTTGCAAAGAGCAAAATGCACAGACAGATCTGGTTCCAGCTGGGAGATGGGTAGAGGTGAGTGGCCTTGCACAGATGTTGCCTGGGAGCCCTCACTCACCTGAACAGGATTTACCTGAAATGTTAAAATTAACCCATTTTTTGTCTTGGAGTACCACCCTGAGGAGAACACTCTCCTGGCTGCTTGTGGGCCATTTTTTGTGGCTCCAGGCTTTGGCAGTGTCAACTACTTTCCTTGTTAAGATTAAGCAAACATCTTTAATTGCCTAAAACTTTTCTTATTTAATTTGCCACTGAGGAGAAGGAGAGCAAGCCTCTCTCTGTATAATTGTCGCGTGTGCACGGTGGGAAGGGTTTCAATATGCTGCTCAGCAGTGAGTGTCTATTTCTTTGGAATTTTGCAGGGGTTCATTAGCAAAGTTTGACTCTGTTGACATGTATGGTGACCAGTGTCAGTGTTTATGTCATGTTTTTGCAGAGGAGGGACCAGCCCAGCTGTGTCTCTGCTAGTACAAGATGTGCTTTGATGCTGGCTGCTTGAAACCTCTCGGGGTAGGTCAGGAGTGAGGATGGGGTGGGAGAAAATTAGAAGGGTGAAATCAAGGACCAGGACATGGTTTGGACCATCTAACCTTCGGTATAGTAACAAAACACAGGTACCCAGGGACCTGTGGGCATCCAGGTGTGGGCAATGACATAGAATATATTTCAAAAGACTTATTTATGTTCAAATCCTCATTATCTACTGTGAAAATGTTTATGCCCTGCTGTCCTCAAAGTATCTGGAAACTCCACCACCTCCTGCCATAGGAAAGTGAAAGCCATGAAGGAACAGGGAGTTTTGTGCTGAGACCCCAGGACAGCTCATCTCCAGGGCTCATCCTAAACCACTGACTGGGCAGAAACAGTCCTTGTCACCCCATGGCCACTCTCACCTCAGAGAATTCCCTTCCCTGGGAGTGAGTGTTGGCACACACCTTTCTCATGTAGACCACGGCAGGAGATGGGAACTAGGTGGTCCTTAAGGTCCTTTCCAACTCAAACCATTCCAGGATTCTCTGACTTTCTGAATCTATAAACTTTCGAAGAACACATTTCCATGTATAGCCTGACTGTAGTGCCAATAAGTCATTTATTTTCTATACTATCACCATAATTCATAAAAATTCTCTCCCTCCTGAGGGAACATTTTATCATCTGATAAGGGGCAACTGCAAGCCAAAAATATAAGGCCTTCACTAAATGATAAATACAGGATGACATAAGCTATAAAACATAAAAGAGTGAGCGTGTGTAATACATGCCAAGGATGGCTGAGGATCAATTTAAACTAAACGTTTTCTGTTAACATGAGAATTTTTGTAAACTGGAGAAAATGAGAGGCAAGAAAAGAAGGATTTATGGAGCAATGTGTGGGAGGCATGCGGTGCTAAAACAGCTACGGCTGGGGCATGTTTGTTCTACTGTCTCAGGAGTAGCTTGTCCCATCCTCACTCTTCCTGGCAAGCTTCCTGATGCCTTTTGTTGGACACATTTGAAAGCTGAGGTTGGACGTATCCGTGTTCCTTGCTTGGGTGAGCTCAGAAGTGGAAAGCGTTATTCAGTGAGTTACACATCCACCTGACACAGCCGCCCCTGCTTACATCTGTCGACTCACATCCCCTTCTGGGGCTCACCTCAACGCCTTGCTGGGGTTGTTTTCCATGTCCCTTTCCCGTGGGATGCTCACCTTGTGGGGCTGCTGAGATGGCCCCGCTGTTACTCACGGGGCTGAGCAATATCTGCCTGAGCCCGCGAGGAGCCTTGTGCTGCTCGTCCAGGGGAGCTACAACCTGCCCATTTAGCGCTCAGGATTTTCCAGCCAATTCATCACCAGGCTTTGAGGCTTGCAGTCCACTCCCACCTCCAAATAAAATCCATTTTCTGATCCATGACCTCATTCCGCATATAATATTTCAGCCCAGCTGCACGATTGGGTCCCGCGTCTGCAGAGCTGTGATTTCCCTGCCAGCTCAGCGCCAATTCTTGCTCAATTTTGGTTTATTATTTTTTTTTTTTTTTATTTTATTTGGGCCCATCACTTCTTTGGCTACCTACATGGACACAGTGAGGCATATCACGAAGGCACGGCCCTGGAGCCAGGAGAAGCAATCACACGACCTCCACGAGGCCAATTCTCCAAAGCTTCCCGGCGGGGAGCACAGGATCACCAATCACTGCAGGTCTATTTATGAGTTAGGAGAGCTTTCCAACTTCAAGAAACTCGCTGAGTTTATTTCAGGTATGTGCTTTTCCAGGCCCATAAACATTTAGTTCTCAATCTGCCGCATCAGAGAAGAAAGTGAAAATAGTTGTAAACACAGAGCAGGGCTTGAACCCCCCCCATCTCCCCTTTTGAGTGAGTGCACGGGCACATGTAGAGCGAGCAGTTCTCAGATATATAGCCCACCTAGGTAAAGCACTTTCAAATGTACTTCATTTATTTATTCTAGGCCCTTTTTTTGGCCCAAAATCATCAAAAAATTGCTGTCTCTAGTTTCATCGTGCCCTTTTGAAATTGTCCAGATTTTGCGCTAAGAGTCTAAAGCCACAGCAAAGGAGCAGGCCAAGAGGAAAAGCTTTTGAAGAGTTCCCACAGCTGTGAAAACACGGGCCTCAGGCTGTGTGTAGAGTTACTTCAAACAGCTGCTTCAGGTGACTAAACACCTTGAGTCTCATTCATCAAGTGTTGTTTATACTGGCTGACAGACCAGACTTGGAGAATTAACTCTGAGAAAAAAAGATGTATGACATACCAAGTATGGGAAAGGAACACAGTTCCCTAAATAAGAAAGAAAAGAGGAGGAGGGGGGAGAAAAGGGGGGAGGGAAGAGTCCCTTTAAAATGAAACAGATGAGGTCTAATTTTATTTCATGTTAATAGGCCTTTTGATGCCCTTTGCATGTTTAAAATCAGAGGTGAAGGAGTATTGATGGTTTGCCACTTCGTAATCATGCAAATAAAAGCAATTTGAGTGATCCCTGTGCCTTGACAAGAAGCTCAACTAACCTGCTGTAAAATCTCAATGGTTAATTAGGAGCCTTGAATAACCTATTAAAATAAGACTCTCTCAACTATCCTCAACAGAGAATATCAGGGGAAAAAAAAAATAAAATGCCCAGTGCTGCCACCCCCCTGCTCCCATTTAGCATCAGATTGTGCAGATTCCACCCGTAGTTTTGGTACAGGACTTATCACTCAGCTTGAGATAATATTCTTTCATCTCATATCCATATGAGAAGGTGACATGATAAGATATTTGCAATCGTGTAACTGCTTTGCATGGATCAAAAGAGGAATGAAAGAAAATGACATGAGTCAGTGTCAAGTGAAGTGCTACTAGTTAAGTAAGCTTTAAATATTGAAGGGGATTTTTAATATTTCCTTTTAATCTCCAAATCTGTCACTTGGTGATTTTTTATAACACTGGAGTTGTTACTAACAACATTTTCCATGGTTTCATTCAATCCAAATGTGAAAACCCACCCCATCTCGGTCATGGCAAATGTTGTAATTTCTACTGGCAATTTCTCCTCCACAACCCGGGCAGATTTCAAAGAAAAGGAGATGTTTTTCAGGCGCTGGGATACTGTTGAGATCCTGATGTTTGAACACTGGCAGTAGAACATAGGCCAACAGTGAGATTTCAGTGTTTTTCTTGTTGTTTTTCCTTAACAAGCAGTCAGACTGGCAAGGGTGAATATACTTTCTGAGACAAAAATAGCGTTCAGAGGGAGAATTTAGAATCACAGAAAATTATTTTGAAAGAAGATTGTTTCGGAGGCTGTTTCCCTGACAAACTTGGTAAATAGTTTGGCAGATCCTGAAGCTGTTGGATTTGCATATGCATATAGAGGGGCTGAAGAAAAATACCAGGTGGTTTTCTTCTTAGAGCTTTGGAATAACACAAAGTTGATGGCAGTAGATTTATATTTTATTCTCTGAAAAAGAAAAAAAAAAAAACAAAAAAGGAAAAACGCAAACCAATTTCTCTGAAGAACAGGATTGATGAGTAACGGGTTTAAAATTGTATGTGGGGAATATTGATGAACCAATTATTTAGGGTGAGTTATGTCCTTCACTGAGAAGGATCTCTCCACTGGTTTTTGTCTAGGCTGAGAGAGGCAATCCTAATTGGATTAAAACCCCGTAAGTAATCCAGTGCATATCCAAAATAAGAAGATCAAATGACTGAAATTATATCTTATTCTTTTCACTCCTGAAACAGTGATATCACTGGAAAGGATTAAAAATTAAGTTGTTTATGTCCCTGGCTGACATGATTTGGGACTCTTTCCCATGTCATTTATAACTCAGTAATATCGGCCTTGTGGCTGGTACCGACATCAGGCAAAAATTTAGGGATGCTACACTTAGGAACTGAAAAACCTGGAAAAAAACTGCAAAGTGGTTTCAGAAGCAGAGATGCTGCAGTGTTGATTTGGGAAGGGCATGGGTTGGAAAAAGTTGGTGTATTTAAAACCAGGCAGCTGGAGATGCTCAGGGTTGGTTGGAGACCTGGATAATGAAGGAGTTGAGCCCCAACCCTTTCCAGTCTGAGCAGGGTTTGGTGTCTCGGTGTCCTCTCCCTGTCCCAGCTCTACCACCGTGGCACTTTGTGCCTCCTGTGAGGGGTACCGTGCTGGCCAAGGGCATTTAGGCACAACTGCAGCTTAAATCACCGAGATTAATGTATAACTCTGGTCATACACAAAATACATCAGCTGAATATTGGTTCTCTTTGCAAGGCTCCAGGGGGGAGATAAAATAGATTTGTAACGTTTGTTTTCAATAAATTACTTTTCTGAGTCCAAGCAAAATATTGTTTTATTCTGTTTTGCTCATAATTTTGGACTGAGCAGCTACTTTTAGCTTGGAGTGGGTGAATTTCGGTGGATTTGGACGTGAAAACACGACGGGCTCACAACTTTTAATCAGAGCAGGCGCCGGGTGTGCTTGGGGCACGGGGCCCCGCGTGTGGCCGTGCCGTCCCCAACCTCCTGGCTCCTCTGGGGTGTTGGTGGATCTCATAAAGCCCCTCTGAGGGCTGGAGAAGCTGTGGCTGCAAGGCTTGGGACAGCCAGGTGTCACTGTTTTAGGAGGTGAGTGCCTCTCTCTCCCCCTCGGTGCCATCAGCGCCACGCGCTCTGCCAGGCTTCGAGTGCCGCCACCCCGGCTCTTCATCCGGACGGGGCTGCCAGGAGCCACTTACCTTCCTGTCCCTTGCTGGGACTTGAACACTCTCCAGGCCCCTTGATTTCCCCCCCTCCTCCTCCTACTTCCAGGCTGATTTTTTTTTTTTTTTTTTTTTTTTTTTTTAATAATGCAAAGTTAGTTTTTTTTCCGTAAGTAAAACTAGAATTTCCCTGGAAAAGAGGAAGTGCCTCCCAGGCTCGCAAATATTTTGTTTGCTCCATTTTGCCATTGCTGTTGTGTTTTTTCTGTGAATCTGAGCCACGACATTTACCTTAAAAAAAAAAAAAAAAAAAAAAAGGGACTAATCTGCCCACTGGAGTGAAATTGAAAAGAACCCAATGATAATGAGGATTACTATTAGTCATAACTGTGTAAATGTGGTATTTTATAGAGTGTGGCTCCATGTTTTGCAAGGGAGCTGAGAAATGATCAGATCTCAGCTCTTTGGACAGCTCAGAGGACAATTAAAAGGTAAAGATAATCTGAAAGATGGTAAATAGTCACTCTGGGCGTATAAACGATCCCTTCTCATTTATTAACATCACGAGAGTCCCAGTGTCAGTTTAGAGCAGCTCAGATCACCTTCAGAGAAACATTTGCCATGTTTTCTTAGGCTGAGCTTGGTCTACTGGTCAAACAAAGAAAACACAGTAATAAATTATCCAGAATATACCTGTGCTCACGAGAGGCCGCTTTAACCTCGCACAGCTTGTTATTTTTTTCACGTAATTTCCAATTTATTTTGTACTTTAAAAGTTTGTTTTGGCTGGGATTGAAATTTAATTTGTTCTTCAAAGAAACATAACAATGGAAATACAAAGAGGAAGCTTTTGTTCTCTCCCTAGGAGTTCTGAAAGGTAATAATTATGAAATGATAAGATTCTAAATGAAAATGTCACTTGCAAAGGTTGAGGTTGAAAACAGCACAGACCTATGTAAAGCGAGAAAAGTCACATTTGATTCATGAACATAAATACAACCAGAATGATTTAATTTTAAATCATCTGATGATTTATTGTATAAATATTTTACAATTTTGAAAGGAAATTCTTCAAAGCACGGATTTCTGCGGGAGCACAATGCAGCTTTGCAAAAACAGCACTCCTGTATTATTAATAATAATAGTAATAGTAGAAAGATTAATAAAATATCATAAAGGTAGACTAGAGGAATACTTATTTGTATAAATTCCAACAACTGCTATTCAACAATACCCTGAATCAGATGTAGGAGTAAAGTTTTAAATTGTCTCTGCTCCGTGTTGTTACAGTGATCAGCATATCAATGCCTCTGTTTCTGCCTCACTCAACCAATGTTTAAAACAAATATATTCCTCCAAATTTAGCTTTATGCACTGCATTTTCTTCTTTATTTAACCCCTTCCACTTTGTGTTACCTCCCGTTTATGTGTGAACATGGATGTTTCTGTAAAATGTGAGTTGTTGATTTTTAGAAAATTTGTGTTTACATACACATTACTTGTCTCTTCCTGTACATCTTCATCAGGCAAACTCTGCTTGAGCAGAACTTATTTTGGTGAAGCTTTCCCCTGAATTATAGATGTTGGGTTTTCCCTCTAGACTCAGGAGCACATTTTACAATGAAAACATTGGTTCAGCACTGGGTATAACTCATGGCTGAGCTCTCTTCCCAGTGTTTCTTTCTTTTGGCTGATGCATTTATTTTGTCACCTCGATGTCAGCCTACCAGTGAGGCTGGAGGAACTTTGCTTAGCTATTTAAAAAAAAAAAAAGTCATTTTTTTCAGTCCCCAAAAGTTAGTTGAAGATTTAGAGTGCAGAAACACGCTTTTGGTTTCTGGCCTTGTTGGAGAAGCTTGTGTGGGATATCTAGAGATAGGTCCCATTGGGTGATTAATTCATTAAATCTGAACCCATTTCTTCTGCATAAAGATATCAGGCGTTGATAAAGAATTGTGAGTAAAACCGTGGTGCAGCTCAGGGTGGGGATATCTGTGTGCAAGTTTCATAAGTCATTTTTTTCCCAACATTTGTCCAGTGCTGTCTTGGTAGAGGGTACAAGTATGGAAAAGTTTCACTGCAATCCTTTAATGGAAGCAGCTTTTATTCTCTTCTTTTTTCTTTCTTGTACGGAAGGAACACAGAGTTCCAATGAAGCTACAGGCGTTGTATGACTGTTTTAGTTAGAAAAGGGAATTTTATCAAAACTGTCTGTACCTCTGCATGGTGGGTGATGATTAAATTCTCATTTCAATCATGGCATATGGTATAATTCCTACTTGAAATGAACAAAATCTCTTATGGTTACCTGAACCAGATCTGGCTCCAGCATTTTCAGGCAACTTTGCCAAAACAAACAAAAAGATAACACAGGTATTTATTTGAATAATCAAATAAAAAATGTTCTAACAGCATTTATACTCCTTGCATTCACTTTTAAAATTTCATTAAAAAATAAGTATCATATGATTCTGTGATTATTAAAAAATAATAATATTGCTTAAAAAGGAATGTGCTGGAAGATGTTCTCAGAAACTATTTTAAGGGCTTATGCTAATTAGAAGGATAATTGTAGAACTTTTACTGGATACCAACATTTCAAAGATCCTACAGTCTTCACTTACAAAATTACAAGTTTGCAAAGTACTGAAATATTTTTTTCTGTTACTGTGTGATAGCAAATCCAGTAGACCTTCTATGAACTGCCTATAAATGCCTGTAGGGTGGGTGGAGAAATTTGGGCGTGTAGTTAATATTCACATTTCATTTTACTTTCTCAACTTTTTAAAGACATTTTTCTCATGGCTATAATGGGCTCCCTAACTTTCCTCTCCTAAAATGGACAATTTCTTGTGGAATACGGGTGAAAATTTAGCTAATATTTAAACCTCCTGTTTCTAATATGGGCATTAGCAAGATTTTTGTTGATTAAAATGTTGCTGTTTATGGGGCATTACTCTTATTCCAAGTTTGAGTTGAAAAATTTAAGAGCAAAGCTACCTAATTTCTATAATTACTCTTATTTGTATTTCACATACTTTAGATCTTTATTAATATTGGTTAACAGCAGGTAAATAGTCATTAAATTCCTCAAAACAAATTTTGTGGAACATTTGCACATCTTTCCAGACTTCTTTCTGAAATGAAGGTTAATGGTAGAGGATTATAAATACAATTTTCTCTTGCAATTTGAGATGTAGAACCCAAAAAACCTGCAAGACTTTTTGGTGGGCCACGTTCAGTCTCCCAGGACAATAATCACAGTCCTATGAGGAAAGACTTTAGAGGGGACCAAAGTTCTTACCTGAACTTTTTACCTATTTTCTAAAAGATAATAAAAATCTAGAAATCTTCTGTAGGTCAGTGGAAGAAATTCTTATTGACCCCACTGAATTTTATGGAAGAGGAAGTTTTTATGTGACTGTAGGAAATTTTGCTGTAAGCAAAACAATGACCTCGCATTCAGACACGGTCATGTTAAATCCCAAGTATTTGGCACGTTTAAATATTTCAATAAGCCTGTTTTTACATCTGAAGAGTAAATAAATATGGGGCAAAAAGAAACCTTACTTTAAAAAAAAGATGCTAAAGCAAACATATAGGTATTGCATTTTTATGTTGGTCTTAAAACAAGCCCAAGGCATTCTCCCACACTTTTTTTTCCCAACATTATCTCCACCTGTAATAATAAAACATGTCTTCTGATTACTGTGCTTTCCATTATCTCATGTCTGTACCTCATTTATTTGCTACCCAGGCTTGCTTTGCCTGTGCTAAAGGGTTTTTTCTCTTTTGGTAATGCAGAATCAGGTTGTGAGAAGTGGACAGTGCCCCTAGCCCCCCAAAATTTTCTTGTCTTGCTGAAAAAAAGTGTTTGCATTCTAAAATATTTCAGAGCAGGGTGAGTCCCAAACTAGAAAATAAGGCTAAATTTAAAAGATGCTGTTTTAAATTCCTATAAAGAATAAGTTGCTACTTTAGAAATGTTAAATTGCAAAAACCCATGGAGTACAAAGAGTTTTAATGCCCTACAAAATATAATACCCTCACAGTGATTTACAAAACATTAATATATTTAGAATGCAAATATGGTCATAGTTTTAATATGTGTGTTCACAGAGTTATTGGGAGTGTTTATGCTCCAGCAGTTAAACTAATAGACAGCTGTTTAAAAAATCAGAATATTTGATCTTACACTTAAGACTATTGATTAAATTAGGAGAAACTTTCCACAATCCATTTACCAGGTGTGAAAAAATGGGTAAATCCAATTTTAATCCCTTGTGATTTTCTTACATGTGTGCATTCATTGTATAGATTAAAAGTGCACTCTCATACCTCGTTTCAGTATGGGGATTTTTGGTAAAAAAAAAATCTCTCTGGAGGTGTTGTTTTAAGACCTTGGTGGTGTTACAGCCAGATTAAATACTCATCCCTTGATGTCCATGTCAATGGGAGACTTTCCATTGTTTTCCATGGATATTGAAAGAGGCCCTTATTGCTCTTCCAAGGCATGGTGTGCTTTGCTGTGATCCCAAACCCATGTGATTATCATGACAGAGGAGATTGTGTGTGTGAGTGAGTGATTTATGCTCTGCTTGTTTCTGTTGTCCACGGAACATGGGCCTGCTACAAGATGAACTCTGGTTTCAGGAAATTACCCACATTGTCAGCAAATTTGCTTCTCCTTCTTTAACATTATGAACAGCCCATTTCTCATGTTTTAGAAATATTTTAATGCTGGACTTTGATATATTATTACCACATGGGCATATCACAATAAACTTTCCTCTGCACACAGACAGGCTTGAGGATTCCTAAAAAAAATAGTATCAAAGGAGCAATACCCCTGGGTCCCTGCAGAGATCCAAAGGAAAAGCTCTCCCTAGAGCTGGCTCAGTTTTATTTTTCCCATAGATAATCACAGTGCACAGGAGTCAGAGGCTCCAGTCTCAAATTTACCCTGAGAATAAGGAATTTTGGGAAAAGTGGCACACAGGATGGGCAGGAAGAAAGTTTGAAAGGAAAAAATCTGCATAAAACTGGTAAAACAAAAATACCATCAGAAGGTCAAAATTGGTGATGTGGCTTTATCTAATCACAACAAATATTGATATCAAGTGGAATTTGTGGTATGGGAAAGGTGTGCAAGTCTCTAATTTCTGCATGAAACACACTGTGCTATGTTTTGTGGGATATTTTATTACCTGATGGGAAATTATGAACCTGTCCTGGAGAAGGCAGTCTCCCTTCTCAAGAGGATTGGGAATTTACCTTTTCTAAAAGTCTTGTTTTAGCAGACAGAAGTAGAGGAAGAGCTGATTCAGGTTCCCCAAGAGTGGACCAAGCCAAGTCTGAAGGCCTGGTGTGTAATTTGGGAAACACAATTTGTTTCTGGATGAGATTTTTTTTTCCTCTCAAGTTCCCTATAAATAAAAGAACAGGGATTCCCTGAGCTGATTTGTATCTACACTGAGGGCAGGGTTGAGGTAAGAACTGAGATAGCTGAGAAAAGAGCTTTGTTTTCCTTTATTAGCTACAGGAAAGGCCAGAATGTCCATTTGAACTTGAGTCTCTATCCCATCAAAGTATCAGCCTGAGGACCTAAAAGCAAACAAACAAAATTTTAAAAGTCCATTATTTTTTATTAAGCTTGAAATGTCTCTCTTTCAAGCTGGTCAAGTGCTGGAAGAGGGGTCCAGTGGGAATTTTAGGAAAGATTATCCTTGGAGGTGTTCCAAACCCAGCTGAGGCAGCCCTGGGCAATATTCTCTTGCTCCAAGATTGGTCTTTTTTTGGAATGGGTGTTGGGTCTAGATGTGCCAACAAAGATAAATTCCCCTGTGATTCCCTAAAAAAATGCACCAGGCCAAACCCAGACATACATAGGGGAAGTTTGTCCTGGTTTTCCATAGCATTTATTGACTTTGGGATGTATTTGGGAAGGAAAGTAGGCCTCTAATTAATTTTGCAACTTTATATTTTTGATCTATGAGACACAAATATTCCTCATCTATTTTTGCTAAGAGATAGATTTAACAATTTAAAATTGTATTGGTATAAGCATTTTATTATTAAATGTTATATAGTTATAATAGTGAAATAATAAAGTATCAGAGCTCTTTGCTTTCCACTTGGGCTCGGAAATATACTCTGAAGTATTTAAGAGCAGCAGAGAACCAGTGAGTCAAAAGAAATCAATGCAGCATGTTGAAATAATGAAAATATCACTGGAATCAAAGAGGATCCCAGTGTCTCCCACAGCCTGCAGTCTGGAAGTTTGCAAATTCCAGCACTGGCAATGCCTTCCCACAGCATCCAGCTCTTCCCATTTGGAATTCTGCATTTCCTTCAGTGGAGGACATTTCTTCCTTTGGAGCTCGGCATCATTTTCTTCAGACCAGTTTCAAACATCACCAAATTCACTGCCCTGGGTTCAGTGTCCAAGCAGGCAGAAAGAATCGTTTTTCTAATTTTGTATAAAATGGAGTCTTAATCCTTTGACTTTAAGTGATGAGGTTAAAGAAGTAGCTCAGATTTTTTTTTTTTTTCTTTGATGAGTGAAGGATAAAGGGACCTTTCTTTTTATATTTCTCTAATTCTTTATAAAAGTGTGAGCTTCCAGTTCCACATTTAAGATTGCTCCTGGAAACTAATTTCAGGGTTTATACTTACATGAAAAACCTGTATCTAGAATTATTTTTTACCTCTTTCTTTCCCTGTAACTTCCCACATCTTGATTTTCCATTCAGGAAAACTGAGGGATCATTTTGGCAATTATTATTTTTCTTGCAATGATGAAACCTCACCCATCACACCTTACATCTCATGTGTAACAGGGATAAACTGAAATGAGCTCGTTGCATTAATAATTTTACTCCTGATTTGCATATATTCCTGTTTCTTTGTTGGTACAAAGCAAGTTTACTTTATAATGACCAAACAGTCCCACCTTTCCCTGTGTACATTATGAGACACAATATTTGTTTTGAAAACTGTGACAGATAAATCAGATATGGAATTACAGATAAATCTGTATGGAATTCTGTGGTGAATGGCATCACTGCCATAGAGCTACAACCTGGGTGAGGTCACCACACAGCAAGTGAGCAGAAAAAATAGATATTTAAAGTCATCCAAAGAGAACAGATGTGTTCTTCTGACCTACTGGTGTCATTTCCATTGGTGAATGGACATCCAAATAATAGCTCATAAAATCATGGAATGATTTTGGGTTGATCATGGAATGGTTTGGGCTGGAAGGGACTTTAAAGACCATCTCATTTCACCCCTGCCATGGGCAGGGACACCTTCCACAATCCCAGATTGCTCCAAGCCTCATCCAGCCTGGCCTGGGACACTTCCAGGGATCCAGGGGCAGCCACAGCTCTGGGCACCCTGTGCCAGGCACTGCCCACCCTCCCAGGGAACAATTCCTGCCCAAAATCCCATCCATCCCTGCCCTCTGGCAGTGTAAAGCCGTTCCCCCTTGCCCTGTCATTCCATGCCCTTGCCCAAGGTCCCTCTCCAAGTCTTCTGGAGCCTCTTTTGGTACTATTTCTTGTGGTGTTCTGGGTATTTTTTTCTCTACCTTATAAATTAAATTTCTTTTGATTTCTTTGTTCCTCTGGTTCTGTTTCTTGTTAGCAAAGCTGAAGTAAAAAAAGCCTTCCTGTGCAGCTGGAAAAAAACTGTGTTGAGTTTGGTTGTGAAACAAGGGAAGGTTAAGAGTTTTAAACCTGTTGTTTTATTTGAATCAGTCAAAGTCCAGAAGTCCAAGAGGTACAATTGGAACCTGGCATAAATGGGATCATTATTGTCCTGTCTTCTCCCTGGGAGCATCAATTCTACAAGCAAGGGTGACTTAGGCAGAATTTTTAGATCCTCTTAATAGTTTCCCCTTGAAAATTCATTGAAGGTTTGCTAGTCTACCTTTACCTGCATTTAGCTGGATTTGCCATCTACCCACTACTTCAAAGATCTAGATCTGCCTGTGGATTCCAGAGCTGTTGATCCTGCTGGATGGATTAACCAGTTAAAAGCGTTTTTTTGGCTGTGCAGGTTGGTGGATCGGATCCATTTCCCCAACATCAGGAACACCACCCATTGACAGCAGGCCCCATCAACAAGTACAGTCAGGAAACGGCCAGGAATGTCAAATATTTATCCCTTTTAAAAAATTTAATATGTTCTCCTGGGGCCTGATTACAGAATTTTTTAATGCTTACAAATTTCTTCAGTGCAACAGTACTAGTTTGTTTCCAAGGAAACAAATGTACTTATACTGCACTGCACACATTCTTAATCATTAAATTCTATAATCTCCCTGACTCGTTCTTTCTTTTCCTCTCTCTCTCTCCCTTTGAATAGGTAACTTCTAAAAATTGTTTGCTTTTTTTGTTTTGGTTTTTTTTTTTTTGAGTGGAGTCCCCAGATACTCTTTAACTGCAGGTAAATTTTCAAATATGTTCTCAACAAAGCATTGTCTCACATTACTGAAAAATACCCCAAACCCCTTAATTGTTGAGAGCTTTTATGAAATCATCTTAATCAAGATAAATATGTATCCTTTATTCTTCTGCTATTTAATGTGCAAATTTATTTTTCTGAAGCGGATCTTCAGTGTGGTTTGATGTGAAATGTCTGGGTATGAGTGATATTTAAAAATCAATCTTGAATGTATATTTTTTTAATTCAGGCTCTGCAGACTATGTATGTTTATGCAACACTGTTTCTGTAAGGGGAAAAAAAAAGTGTCTGAGCTATATGGTACTTTACAGATATACAATTTATATATCAGATACCAGCTTTGAATTTGTCATTCAGAATATACTAAATATTAACTGAGGACTAATAGGAGCTCACTGGAGGGACGACACATTTTTAAAGTGACATCTTAGCATTCAAACCATTCATATTCTTCAATGTGAATGTAATTTTTATCTAAATGATTTCAGAGGAAAATTGATTCATTTGACTATAGTGCTCCTAAGACCAGTGGGAAGCTCATCATCTTAATATTGAATCTGTAAATCCTTTCCACTAGGGATGATTAACAGCTTTGTCAAGTGTTTATTTTACTTTAAGAAGAATATGTAATTTCCTGGCATAACTGAGACAGATTTCACTCCATTTCTTCCTTTGCATGTCACATTCATGCTGTAGGTTAGCATGATCGAGCCTACCTCTATTAGACTTCTATTTTGAGCAGTAAAAGGATAGCCTAATAAGTTTTCATAGTTTAATGAGCAGACATCAGTTTGCCCTGTGATTCATTTATACTTGATAAATAAAAACCCCTCAGCAGTCCTGATAAGAAGTAATAACAGGGAATTACTTCCAGATGGCACTTTTGCTGTGCTGCACGTGTGGTCTGAGCTGCCCATGGGATATAAACCCCAGATTAGAGCAGCCATGTGCTGCTCCCAGGGCTGGCAATCCATGGCAGACCCTCCTTGGTGGCAGCACAAGGACAGACCACCAAGCTGAGATTTAGCTGGACAGCCAGCATTTTCTCACTCCTTTTGTTATGGAGTGTCTTCTTCAGCGCTGAGTTTGTGGCCAAACCTCATCTATTTCCTTGGTTATATTTCCTTGGTTATATTTCTATCTGTTTCCTTTGGGATGGAGCACACCAAAACCATTTATTTAATGTACAGTTTTATTTACCTTTAATGTAGACAAATCTTAAAATGTTTTGCATTCATCTTATTTTTTAAAAAAGTCTATCAAAATACCTGAAAACTAATAAAATGCAATGGATTTTGATTAAAAAGATGTTAGAAAAAGTGGGGTTATGTGGAAGGGTTTAGCTGTGCAGGGACATTTCCATGCTCAGCTTTGCATGTGAAATCCAGGGCTGGGAGCAAACCAAGGGAAATGGGAAAGACAATGTCCTCGATGCCTTAGTTGGAAAAATCTCATCACCTACAGACTCTTTATCACTGTGTCAGGCAATAAAAGGTTATGGAATCACAAACATCCCCTCCCAAAACCCAGTACATCATGTTCACACTTGTGTCATTTCCTATGTATAATTATTGAAGACACAAAACCCCAACATCTTCACCAAATCTGTCAGAATTCAAGAGGTGTTATGGCAATGCTCTCAGGCTCATGGTGGAATTCTTGGGGTGCCCTGTGCAGGACCAAGAGTTGGTCTTGATGATCCATGTGGATCCCTTCCAATTCACCATATCCTATGATTCTCTGATATTTTTTGGGGGGGGTTAATTTGTGACCTTTCTATAACCATTTATATGAAATAAATGAGGTTTGGCCACAGCCTCAATGCTGAAGAAGATGCTCTATAACAAAAGGAGCGAGAAAATTGGTGTATCAAGGGATTCCTATGAGGCTTTACCAATCTGAATTATTCTCACCTGTAGCAGGAAGGGGAAAATTCTGTCTTTGTGCTGATGGTTGTCCAGCTACATCTCCTTTTTGGAGAGTTGTGGTGAGAAGTGTAATTTAAAAGTTTAGCCAGTAATGAGCTCTGTATGGTTTGGACCTTCTTGTGCAAACTGGCCAAGTAACAGATTTCAGGGGGAAAAAAAAAAAAGTTTGTTAAAACCCTTAGTTTCTCTTCCAATATGAGATTAATTACAGCCAAAGCAATCAGAAAATGCTCCTGCTTTAAGAATAAATGTTGTGAGTGTGATTGCCTTCAAAACAGGAGCGACACAAATCTATTCTGCCTCTGAAATGGTATCATCAAGTATTGTTTTGTTTGGGTGTTTCTGCAGAAAGTGCTCCGTGCTCTTTTCTCTCCAATTTCCTGCTCAAAGTCTAAAATAGAAATTGCAGATTAGAAAATCCTTTGAGAATGGGGTTCAGCAAGTGAAACTGCTTGAAGGTAAGTTTCATACTAGTTTGACTGAATTTAATGAGCCATTGTTAGGAACCAAGCAAGCAAGTATTCTAGTGAGGCAGGAGGTATACACAAGCTGTCTTTTCAAGAAACCATTGTAAATCTGGTAACAAAGAGAGCCTGACTTCCTCCTTGAATTACCATGTTGACAAAAAGTCTACTGCATGCACTGATAGCAAATGAGATACATTCTGCTGGTAAAGAAAATTAGACCTTAAATTTAACTCTCTAAAGCCTAACGTCTAGGGCAAGGGAACAGGCAGAGTCATGCTGAAAAGCAAGCTGTTGCTTCAGCACAGGCTGTGTGTAACTCCTTGTTCTGAGACAGAACATTTTGTGCAACTTTGCTCTATGATTAACAAATGTATTTTAACAGAGACTAAAAAGCATGGGGAGAGTAGGAAAAAAAAAATAAAAATAAAATAAACTGGCATAGCAAGCTGTGTCTTTAACCAGTAGGGATTAAACAATTCACTTTGTTACCTGGGAGGCATCAAGGTGAAGGTCTCTGGTTCTGAGGGGCTGTGCTCACTCAGTGCTTGCTAACCTTGGGCTGGCTGCTTGGAACCTGTGTCTTTGCTGTAGCCTGAAAAGGGTTTTTTAATATTTAAAGTTATTAGTTTATGGTATCCATGTAATTTCTTCAGCCAAAGGGCTTTAATTTCTTTGATGTGCATCTCTGTTCCAGCTGGTACTCCTACCACTCCTGCTGTCTCTTAGCCCTAAGTAAGGTTTCTCTCTTTGTTAAAGCTGGTGCCACTGATTTATCTTCAGCTCTGAGAAGGGCTTTTATCCATTTTAAAAGTGATGCTGCTGAGACAGCTTCCCCTTGCCCTGAGAAGATGATTTTTTTTAATTCATATTTGGTGGTTGGCTGGTGGGGTTTTTTTCCCCCCTTTTTTTTTTACTTTCCTTTAAAAGGTAGTTTTACATAGAGGTGTATTTCTCTTAGGTTGCCTGTGGGGTCCTTCTATGCTGTGTTTCTTCTCAGAAACAATATTTTTGGGGAAAAAAACAAATTTGTCCTTTTTTTGGGAGCTCTCCCCACCCCACTGGGGGCTACACATGATATTGCCCTAAAGAAGATCTTGGTTGTGGTGATTTCCTTTATCAGGGGAAATCATCCTGGAATTTCCCCCTTAGACTATTCAAACTATTTTTCCTCCCTCCATGTGCTGGAGTCAATAATGTCCTTGTGAATCAGGCTCATAATTTGTTATTTAAAGTAAATACATTGAGTTTATTCACTTGTGGCTTCCTGGACTGGCCTTGCTGGGTTGTTTGCCCATTTTATTGGTTATCAACTATTCTGTACCCTGTAGGGTAGAATTTTTATTTATTTATTTTTGTTAATATATTTAAAATGAAAATTATTTGAATTATCTTTATATAGATGACTAAAGGCAGCTTTTGAAGTCATCTGGTCTTCCTTGGTAATTTGTGTTCAAACACACCAAAAATACTTATTTAATGTAATTTTTGTCTACCTTTAATGTAGACAAATCTTAAAATGTTTTATACTCATCTTAATAAAAAAGAACATCTATGAAATACCTGAAAACTAATAAAATGCCATAGATTTAGATTAAAAAGATCTTATAAAAAGATTGTAGATCACCCTAAAAACCAGAAACAGACTCTGAATATAAAAGTGCAAGCCAGGAGACTTCAGAGACTGTACACTAAAGAGAAGAGTATTTTTTTCACAGGATCCTGAGATACCTTCATCAATTGACAATCTTCTGTGAAAAAAAAAAACAAAAAATAAATAATTTATTTACTGTTAAAAGTAGCAAGTCATTCCATCAAAGACAAAATTATCTTGTAACTTGGGATAACCAAAGGCCCTGCTGCCATCTACGTGCTGAGAAAGGGTTTCAGCCTTTTAACAGTTTTCTCTTTTGGAGTCAGAATTATGAACGACCTGGGATATCTTACATCGCCTGCAGACGAGACAAAATGCTGTTATGGAGGCCAGCAAATAAAGCTTTACACTAATCAAATGCTTTGCTGAATAAAATATGAGCGTGTTATTTTGCATAATAAATAGCAAGCCAAAAATATAAATTGAACAGCAGCACTAATAAATAAATAAGATCATCTAAAGCTGGTTTTCAGGAGCAAAAAACTTCAAAGTTCATCCATTATGGATGTGTGTGTGTGTGAGTTAGTGTGGATGAGCAGAGGTGAAGTGGTGGAATATATTGGTTTTTTCTCTACCTTTTTTTTTGTTTCATTCTCTATTTGGATCATTAATCCAGCAGGAATGAGTAAAGAAATCCTTCTTCCCATAGAAGTGGAGTTGGAACTGGATGATTTTTAAGTTCCCTTCCAACACACGATCTGTATTTCTTTTCTTGCCTGGCAAAGCCAAAACCTTGCAGTTGGTTTCTGCTTTCTGGAAACAAGACAGATCCCCTTTGCACTGAGAAAAACAGATAAAATATTTGATTTTAGGTGGCTGGGGGTCTCTGTCTGCAGGCAGGGGAAGGAAGGTGCTGTCTGTGCTCCTTGGGCACATCTCTGCCCTCTGGGGAAGTTTTCTCCCCATCAGGAAAGACAAGAAAAGGGGAAATATTTTACTTTTCATATGTGCTGATTTTCAGTGAAATAAGAGGCTTTCAAGGAAACACAAACCTATTGCCATACAGTAGTTGTTATGAGGAGGAACAAAAAACCCAGACAAAGCATTTTTAACCAGTTCTGCCACAGTTTTTAAGTGACATCTCCTTCATTCCCTACTTAAACTCAGACTATATGAAGATGTTTAAGCAGCCCAGTGTCAAACTGGACTTCAAATTAAAGGCCTGTGGGACAGGGGGGCTCTGTGATACCCCTGCCATAAATCATGACAGCAATCGAAACAAAGACAAACAAGAATTTTTTTTTTTCAGCTTTCTGGGGAAGTCATGTGTCACCTGTCACCACTGGTGACACTACAACCAAAGAAGTAACAAAAATCTGAAGAGGTCAGCAAATTTGCAGTTACCTCATTTCCTCTTCTCCTTTTGTTTTATTTTTTAATTTTTTTTTTTTTTTTTTTACTTTTAAATTTATTTTTTTGGGGGGGAGATCACGAGAGAGCATCTGCTTTTTCTTTTTTTTTTTAATTTTTTTTTATTTTAAGGAACAAATATCAGGAAACTGCTTTGCCTCTGCTCTTTGCTTTCAGTTTTTGCTCTGAGGTTACAAGGAGGAAGCAGGGCTGGAGCCAGGCAGGGATGTTTCCATGGGATGCCAGGGGTGGGAGGGAACTGCTGGTGCCACCCTGGAGCTCCCCTGGGGCAGCATCTGAGTCTCCAGGGACGTATAAATCCATTATGGAAGCATCATCTTTTCTTTCCTTCTTTCCCACAAAACCAGACAATTCCCAAGACCATTTTCTGTTATTTCTCAATGCCTCTCAGGATGGGACAACTCTTTTTCCTAAACTTATTTCTAATACTTTCAATCACACACAATACTTTAAATTTTCCCCTCTGATGCCCATAATCACCATCTTTTCTTCAGGATACTCATCCCTTCCTTTTACTTTATTAAAAAACAAAACAAAACATCTCAGATTTTGTACTTTTTTCTCCTCATTTCCTCCTAATACCACAAGCTTAATCTTGAGAACTGCTCTCCAAGTTTACCTCATTAATGCCCATCTGCTGTTCAGGGAAACACCCTCACCCATCCTGCTGTCAGTGGCTTGGATATCTACAGAGAATTTCAGATCCCAGTCCCCCTGCTGTGTGGCTTGCTGTTTAGTATCCATAATGCCCCCTGAATCTCATTTTCCATAGATATTTATTTCCATAAATATAGATATTTATTTCCATAAATATAGGTATTTATTTCCATAAGTGTATATATATATATATATATATATATATATACATACATATATATGTAAATAAAATTTCATCTTTCTTACACTGGATGCAGAGTAGCCCAGTGACTCTGTTGCTGTTTCTTTAATACTTGATTTTTTTGGGAAGTCATTTTGAGTACCCAAACCACAGACTCAAACACCTCAAATGATATCTGGGTGTTTAAATCTTTCCTGAACCTTTTTCTTTATCTGTGAATTAAGGTGAACATTCCCCAAAGTGGCAAATATTAATAAAAATTAATAACCCTTTCTCATAACAACCTTTTTTGTGAAACTGAGGTTCATTTTTTTCTATAAACTGTTAGTCCTAAATGGCTACACCAATAAAAATTATTACTTATTTGCAGGCAATTTGTTAATAGAAAACAAGATCCCTATTTATCCTGGAATTTATTCTTGATTGGTAACTCAAGTGTATCTTTTTTTGTCTCTTTGACCTCTAGATACACTAAGAAATAATAGCAAATAAATCCTATTAAATTAAAGGACTCATATTCACATTCCTGCTGTCTACTGAATGTGTTTTCCCTGAAAAGTCCTTGGCTTGCTTATTGGTGTTGGATAACACCACATTTTATTAAGGATCTGTGAAATGTTTCCTAAGATGTTACATAGAGTATTTTATTTTATTTTATTTTATTAGACATTCAAGTTTTACAAAATCCTCTTGGCTTTGCATAGGTGATAACAGGAAAGAGAAATAATGAGACTAAACCTCTTCTTTTGGGGTTTTTAATTGAGAAATAAATGATTTCATGTCTTCTCATTAGTTATTCCCATGGATTGCAGTGACAGGGTGCCAACTTTCACACTTTAAGCAGGTTAATTAAGCAGGTAGTAATGAAATTGGGTGATACCTGTGTGTCGGTGAGCCTCAGCTCCTAATAATGTGCTTTAATGCCTCTGAAAGGATATTTTCAGCTCCAGCTCTTCTCAGCTCTGCAAAAATAAATGCTTTCCTGCTAATAGGCAAACTCCTTTTAAAGTTACACTTTGGTCACCGTTATTATGTTTCATGAAGTAGATGTTGATATTTCTGCCCTTTTTAAGGCTGTAAAGGGACACCAAGAAAGCTGGAAGACCTCAGCTGATGTGTTTATTTTCCTTCTATCCACTGGCCACATGTGTTAAATATTTTAATGCTATTTCTTTCCCCTAGAAACAATAAAATATATTTAAAAATTAATTGATGTTTAAAGGTTTTTAGGATAAAAATTGATGCAGGGATGTGAGCAAGTTGCAGGTACCAAGGTGAACAGCGTAGCACATGTGCACAAGGAAAGAAACAAATTTGGAAAAGATAAGAAAAAAACCCAAAAACACAACAAAAAAATTGAATTTTGGGCTTCCCAAGAGCAAGCCTCAGTAGCTGTGTGATTTACCTAATTTAAAGAATTTTAAAGAATGCCAAGGAGTATCCTTAGCTAGAAAAGTTGCTAATAACCAGTTGTGTTGGAAGGGATATAAAGAAACACTTGAGTTCAACTTTTCGGTTTGAAATATTCAGTCACAAGTGGTCCAGTTTTTTTTTCATGGCAAATAAAATATTACCCAAGTTTTGTGTTCCTTCTTGCTGGCAATTCTGCTCACACAGCAATTCTGATTTCTAGGAAAGTATTTTGTTATTTCTAAATATTTACTGGATGGTTTATGCAAACAAGTGTTGGCCTCATTCAAGCACTGATCATTTTTACCAGTCATTGTTTATAATACACAATTTGTCATCAAAATCACATGGACATTGTCTCCATTGCCTTTCTGGGCATTTGACTGCCTAAAAAAATGAGGGATAACAATGCTGGCAAGTGAATGAAGAATAACAAAGTCCTTCCTCACATGAATTTTTTGAACAAATAAACATTTAGGCCAAACTTAAAAGGTCTTGCAAATATTTGTCTGAATAAACCAGTCAGGGCCCATCTGAACACTCGCCGAGAGCAAATAACACGACCCAACAGAAAACAGCAAAGCAAATTTCCCAGGCTTGTTTGTAAAAGTAATCTTCAGCAAGTATTTTGGATTGTTTGACCACATATGTCCCAGTGTTTACTCACAGCAAGCAGGCTACTGAGCTTGAAAGTACCTTCCTGAGCAAGGCAGTTGAGATATGAACTGAATTCATGGCAACTGTGCTACTTTTAAATGATTTTTTTTTTAAATAAACAGCCCTTTATTTTCTATATTAAATCCTGAGATTGTTTTTGTAAGCCTAATAGAAAATTTAAGGAAAATTATGTTGACTGATGAGAAACTTTGCTGTGGAAAATGCCAGTAGTTTTCTTTGCTTGCTCTAGTAGTGAACTCTTCTAATAATGTTTTTTTTATCCATGTTTTATTTGTTTGTTTGGGTGAGGATTGGTTGTGTTCCTGCTTTTAACCAGGGATCATCAGTTGGGAGCAATTTTCTTCCCTGGGAGAGAATTTAATACAGCTGGAAGTACTGGGAAGTCAGCAAGTAATTGATAAATGCAGTGAGTAAATGGTGGCTTATCCAACAAAACCCAAATTTAAGTTCTCAGGACTAGGTGGTCTGAAAAGATTAAACTCCACTTGGCTGGGGTGTGTTGAATAATGATTGAACACCCAGAGCATCTCAGCCCTGCATCTCCCATTCTTTTTATTTTACACATCACAATTACCAGCCATGATCTTCATTCATGACTTATTGTGGGCGACAGGCCATAATCCTCATTCATGACCAGCTAGAAGAGAGGTAAAAAAAAAAAAACAACAAAAAAACCAACCCACCACACAAAACAAAAGCCCTTCATGGTACTTAGAGAGAACATGACATTATGCAGAGTTTCCCTCATTCTGAGAGCAGTAGAGATACAACAGATGCCACAGCAGAGATGCTTTTAAAGCATCTATTTAAAAAAAAAAAAAAGCACAAAACAAAAAAAACCCCAACAAACAAAAAATGAAGCTTCCCTAAGTGTGGGGAAGAGAAAAAAAGCAGTGTGGAATTGCAAACATGTATATCATTACTGCAACTGCATTCCATTTATTTTCCTTTTGCAAAATAAATTACATAAATGGGGTTTGTATTGTTAGTTATTCTTCATTCAGAGATTGGGATAATTAGGTTTCAAACACGGTGATGTTTTAAAACACATTTAATTTAGTAAAATTGGTAAGGAAGCTACAGCAATTAAAAATAAAGGACAAAAGTTTCTTTTGCCTTCCTGGGTAATTTGGGGTGAATTTAGACTATGGCATTAGAAGTACAAAAGGTAACTAAAAATGCCATTAAATGAAATGTTCCCAGTCCAAGCAATTTCCTTCTTAACAGAAAGTAAAATGCAAACAGAGATTACTAAAACCCTGCTGTGTTTAATTTAAGTGTATGTAAGCCTTTTACTCACAGTTATTTTGTCTGGAGATAATCATGTAGATCCTCAGTGGTCAGAGCTGTGAAGCGTGTGTTGTCAAAAGTTGCTCACTCTTTGATTCCCCCTCGCTTCTGTCAGCCATGGTTCACATCATGCAAGCTCAGCTCATTCATCTTCTGACAGGGTGGGATTCTCCCGTTTCTGTCTCCATCAATTTGTTCCTGTCGCCTCTGGATTGCTGGCAGAAATGCCGAAAAAGTGTGTGAGTTGGGTGTAAATTGTCATTATTTCTGCGGCTAACGGGAGCGCACCGCGGGGATGGAGCACAGCAGCAACAGGCAGGGCTAGGGCTGTTAAACCAAAGGCAAAACTCGGCATCTTCTGTAGATTCATTATTCTATAGAAATGAAAGGCTTGGAGAGGCATTAGGTACAGAGGCAGGCGTCCACGGGGCTGTTCTGGAGAGGTTTGATATCTGTGCTTCTGAGAGGGAATTCTGTGCAAACAGAAATTAGGGGCTGATGCTTGAGGCACGCTGCTCTCTTGGGCAGGGGAGTTGTTGGGGATTTTGGCCCACAAAAAGAGGTGGGAAGTTTCTTTTGCCACAGAGATTTTTGTGTTGGTGCTTTATATTGACTCCTTATATCTGGTCTGAGAGTGCTTCAGGAGAGGTGAGGACATTTTTGCTACCAAGGTCTTGATTCATGGCAGTTTCCAGTGTGCAGACACTTGCTACTGCTTCCATGGGGAGCAGAAATTGCATTTACCACGAGGCAGTGGGAGCAGAGTGGATGTAAAACAGTTTGCATTTGCCAGCCGTGGAGTGTGGAATATTCACAGCAGCCACCAGCTGGGAATGAGCCAAAAGCTGTGATGCAGCAAAGGCTGAGGTGCTCCTCAACTGGCAGAGGCAAAATTCCAACATCTCAGGATTCAGACAAAGCAAAATGAGACTGGGAGGTTCAACTGCAGCCTGGCTGCCAGCACATTCCAGCCTGAGACCTTGGGTTCCACCTCAGACCCATCAGCTGCTTTGGTTTGCCCTGTCCTGCTCACAGCCTTCATTTTTCAGCACATGCTGTAACTGTGTATGAATTTTTCTAGCAGAAAATGTAACATTTTTAGGAGTTCAGCTCCTGTGAGCTTGCAATGAAAAGATCAAGAGCACTGGGTGATGGTCAAGTGAGTCGTTCTCCCCCAAAAAAAATGTATCTCCTAAAATCATGGAATCCCAGAGTGGTTTGGGTTGGGAGGGACCATAGAGCCCATCTTGTTGGTGTACCTGCCCTTGGCAGGGACACTCCCACTGTCCCCTGGATGTCCCCTGTCCATCCAGCCTGGTTGTGAGCACTTCCAAACAACTGCTTCTCTGGACAACCTGTGCCAGGGCCTTGGAACCCTCTGAGTGAAGAACTTCTTCCAAACACCAAACCCAAATCTCCCCTCTTTCAGTTTAAAATCATCCCCACCTTGAGCTATCATTATCTGCCTGAAGAAAAAGTCACCCACCCTGGTTTTTATTACATTTGTGGGTCTGGAATGCGAGGTCAGGGTCACTTCTGATGTCTCTGGATCTTGAGCCACGCAGAGATTTATTCACCAGGTTTTCCAAAGATGCCTCTTTCCTCTGAGGCTGGACATCATTCCTGAGCAAAGCTCCTTTTCAAGAAAGTTTCTTCCTGTGTGATGGATTTTTTTATTTTTGTTTCACTTGGGGGGTGGGTGTTTGGCTTTTTTGGGGTGTATTTTTCAGTGGGGGTTGTTTGGGTTTTTTTGGCTGAACAGTAAGATGCTATTTTTTTTTTATTTTTTTTTTTTTTTGCTTGCAGGCTAATTCTGCAAATTAACTCAATTCACTCCCACAGAAAAAAAAAAATAATAAAAAAAAAATTATCACATCTCCTACCCTGCAGAAAAAAAAGGTGTTTCCCTCCATCATCTGGGCAGGAAAATACAAAGATGACCATGGTGTTTAAATAAGACCTTTATATCCTCTTAGATTTTTCTCTTGTCCTTGGCACAGTGAGGGAAGCAGCTCTGACACATTTATTTCTTTTAATATGAGAGTAAGCAGGGAGAGAAGGATGGCAATTACCCCTCTGCAGGGAAGAGCCTCTGCTGGGAGGGCACCAAGAGCTCTGCTCTGACTCTGCTCTTCTTTAATGTGCTCTGGGAAATTGAATGTGAATTAGTGGGATGCAGTGTACAGTCTCTTAATTTCACCTGGCCTGACTTCTGCAGCTCCACGTGGTGCTCCTGCCCTGCCTGGGAGATGTGGCTTATGCAGAGAGAAAATAGGGGAGGAAAAAGAGGAATCTGAGTGCAAATAGGAAACAGCGACAAAATCTGTGTTAGAATAATTTGATACAAAGTGGCATTAAACAGAAATTTTAAAGCAACCTTAAATTATGGTTTTCTGCAAGCCTGGTGTTGGGGTGTTTTACCTTGTCAGCTCAGCTGCTCTAAGTGTTCCATCAGCTTCTCAGATGGGAGATTTTTCCCTTTGTCCTGTGGAAATCCATCTGACAGCAGATCTGAGCAGACACAGCCTCTCACCCATCACCCTGGTACAGGGAGACACTGAACATGTGCAGTCCCTGGTTCTTCACTAAGGAGGGATCAGAATTCCGTGGGAAATCTATTGGAGAGCTCTCATTTCTTCATATCAGCCATGTCCTGTAGAGGGATGGATTTTATCCATGATAAAAAAAAATCTCATTGATCTGGCTGCCATCAATGGCAGTGCTGGTTTAGGATGGTTTTGGGCAGGGGAATGGACAGGCAAGTAAAATAATTTCATTTTTCCATGAAACACTGTCACTGTGGTTAGGAGCAGAGAGGATTCTGTGGTTAGGAACAGGGAGGATTCCTGTGCCTGTGCTGGTATCTTGCAATGATAATTGTGCAGGAAGAGTTACAGTGTTTGTCAATGAAATAAGAAGCGTTTCTGGCTGATTTAGAAGTTCAAAATGTTGGAAGAGTACAGAGACTCAGAATGCTAGAATATTATGGTCCTTTGCCAATCTTTTAATATTAAATGCACTACAGTATGGGGAGAAAATATTTTTTATGGGGCAACTTCTTTGCTATTTTGTGGGTGTTTATGACGATGGTCTTAGCCCTGTGTGTAGATTTTCATGATGCATTTTATTTTTGTAAAGACCTGACAAAAAACTTGTATCTGAATTCAGTTATCTGCTAGGGAAAGTGAGCCACTTGTGTGTTTCAGGAGGACTTTGGATTGCAATCAAGATTTGTCCTAACCATAAACTACTAGGTTACCAAAAATCTGAGCTTGGAGGACAGTTCAGTCTCAAGGTTAGGAAATGATCAAAAGTACCAGTGACTACCTTTAATCATAGCTTAGTTTGCCAAGGAGAATTTCCTTGGTACAGTGTCTTCTGTACTGAATTACAGAAGATTATAGTTGTTGTTTTGTTGTTGTTTTTTTTCACTTTAGGAAAGACTTGGTGTTATTTCCCAGCATAAAATGTTATTATCTGCCTGATAAGTATTGTTTAAAAGAAAATGCAAATGCTTTGTTGCAACAATATTGGTTTTTCATTAGGTCTTGTATCATTAGACACATTAAGTTTAGTTCTGTTAACTTAAAAAATAAAATATAAAAAAAAAAAAAAAAAAAAAAGAAGCCAGGCCTGTTTATAGTTCCAGAAATGGGGTTTTAGGGAATGATGTGAATTATGGTTATGTGCAGACACTTGGAATAAGATTATTTCTGAGGCGCTGAAGGAAAAGTTGCAATATTTGAAGTTCACCAAAAGCTTCATTTTGGAATGAAAACAATCCTCTCCCTGCCTCCTGCCCTCCCCCTTGGTCTCCTCTTGGCACTGGGAGAATCCTTGCGCTGATGGAAGTGGGAAAGAGGAGCAGCTGGTGATGCCAGGGAAGCCTAGCAGATGCAGTGTGAAGAACTTGCTCCTCTTTAATTAAAGTGGGGATTAGAATCAGCTTCTGGATGCCTCCAAAACCACCTTTTCCCTCCATCAGAAACAAATCTCTCTCCTTATCCTCAGACACTCAGGACAGCTGAGATTTCTAAATTTCTTAGATGATTTTATACTAAATTCTGCTTCTTTCCTGATATTTCTTGTCAAAATAGTCTTGCTCAGTCTTCAAATACCTCTTTACTCAAATTGCCACTTTCTGAATCAGAGAATTCCTTGGATCACTGATGAATAGCTGGTTAACTTGCTCATTTTGCACCATTTTCTGATACACACTTTTTATATTTGGGAGCCATTCCTGACTTCTGTGACTGCCCAGATATTTTTGGATACTTCACAAACAGTAGCTGTAGGTGTTCACTTGTTTTCCATTTCGGCTGTTTCCAATTCATCCTTGGTTCTTAGTGTACACTCTTGGTCTCCTAAGACATATGATATTTACCCCCCTCTCCTCTTGATTAGATCATTGAAGCTTTTCTAAAGAGGGAAATAATTAATAGTTCTTGGTGGATAATCAAGTGAAAAGGCAATTAATGAATAATGCACACCCTGCACAAATTTTCAGACATTGATCATCTGTTAATTTTATGCAATCTTTTGAATTCAGACATTTTTTCATTCACAAAAACTGGTGGTCACGTGTATGTAGGGCATGAATGACAGCAAAGAAAAAGCAGGTTACTTACAGAAAAAAGAAAACCAGCCCCACCAAATCACACAAGTTTTCAGCTCTTCTCTCAGTTCTTCTACTCTCATCATCACCTACAAGCAGGGACTAAAGCAAGATGTTTTACAACGTGCTGTGGGTATTTCTGTGTGCCTTACCCGAGCTCCAGGAACTCTGTGGTCACTGGGAAATTTGGGAGCCAGCAGAGGGCTGAGAGCTCCCTGGGATCCTCTGGCTGTGTCTTTGGCTCACAGTCATCTCCTTTGATGGATCGCTATTTTTGGTGGACTCTGGGTCTCTGCTTTGGGACACACACGGTTTTGGTGGTTGTTTTTTTGTTTGCTTTTAATTTCCTCTGATGTGCAGCAAGTTGGAGACCTGGAAAGGCTTAAAATCTCTCTTTGGCAGATGATGCCAGGCGACATTTTTCATAATGAGCCTTGCAGGATCAGAAGGGTTTAACTTTGCCTGCTTGGCTCCACCTGATCTCCACCAGCTCAGGACTCCTTGTAACCAGTGTGGAACAACTCTAACTGGGCTGAAAGTTGAAATTTACCCTGTGGCTAGCTGGCTGAAATATCACTGAATTTAGGGATGTGGCCACCGAGGGGTCACAACCTCTGCCCAGCTCCTGGTGCACATAAAAAATCCCAGCCTCCAAAAGGCTGAAATCATCATTCTGGTGAAAAATGATCCATCTACAGGTAGAAAAGATGGGAAATACTGACTGAAAAAGTCCTACCCCAGTTCTACTCATCCTTCAGGCACTCAGTGCACAGCCCTGAGCCCTTACACCAAGATATTCCTAATTTTTCAAATTCTCTGCCTCTGAGTTCACAACTTTGTGTTGTTAAAGCTGTGTTGAGCAGCCACCTCTGCTTCCAAGGAGCAATGTTTAGGCTTAGGCATCTAAATAATCCCAAAATCCTGCTTTTTGGGGGTTTTAATGGACCTGACTCCATGTGTTGTTTGGGTTGAAAGATGCACTTTTCAATGATTTTACAAAAATTGGCTCACAAAATTTTAAAATTTAAATAAAATATATTTTGGCACTTTATTAGTTGTGACTACTGCACTGAGCTTTGTACATAGATTATGGTGAATTACGAAGAGAAAATTTAGAGGGTTTTATTTATCAAGCTCATCTAAATGAGCAATATTTTATTAATACAATAAAAATATAATGAACAAGCAGATGAAGTTTGTTAAATTAAAAAAAATAATCTTAACATTGCCAATTCTCTTCAGCCATTCAATTCTGGTGGCATCAAGTTGAGTGTGTATTTATGTGTGTGTGTGTACATATATGTAAAGCACACACACACAGATATACATGAATCTTATTTTTTTTTAGCTATTTTAATTTTAATTCATAACTACTGAGCTACAGTTTATTATAAAGTTGCTCAAGACAAACTGTTCCATTTCCTCTATTATCCAAACAGAATGGTTTATGGTCAGCCTGGCCAGGATCAAATTCAAATGGCCTCAGAGTTCAAAGGGACAGTGATGACTTGAGCAAACCATTTTTGTAATCTGTAAATTCCATTTCTTAAAAAAAAAAAAAAAAAGAAATAAAAAGGAAAAAAAAAAAATGTCTGGAGCTTGTAATGTCTATGGCAAGAATTTGCAAGGTCAGGAGAAAAGAGAGTGCTGTGTGTTTTGACTCTGTCTCAGGACAGACAGTGCATATTTGTGAATGGGTTCATGTTATGCTCTTTGGAATGTTTCAAATTTTGGGATATTTTTTTTTTCCCCTCCTTATTGATTAACTTTTGTATGTGTGTAGCTGTGGGCAAGGTGTAAAAGCTCTGATTTAAATCCCAGCAGAGTAATTTGGGGTCTTTCCACTGGGGGAGGGCAGGGATTTTGGTTTTTGGGTGAACATGGCCTTGAGGAGCTGTGGCTGGGCAGGGCAGCAGTGACCCCTCCAAGAACCAGACCAGGGATTTCCATGCCTGTTCTTGCAGGAAAAACTTAGTCTTTATTGGTGTGTGCATGCAAATGCATCGGTGTAAGTGATTAAAAGTTGCTTTTCTGGCTCCTGACCCTTATTCACACCCCTACCCCACAGTCCTGCAGACTGTCTGTTCCCTTCCTCAAGTTCCCCCCCTCCCAAACCCTTCTCACACACTTTTTTCTAGAAAATGTGGGCATGTAGAGACTGGGCAATGTGAAATGGATTTGAGCTGACAGAGAGTGGGTTTGGGCTGGATGTATGGAAGGAATTGTTCCCTGGGAGGGTGGGGAGGCCCTGGCACAGGGTGCCCAGAGCAGCTGTGGCTGTTCCTGGATCTCTGGAGTGTCCAAGGCCAGGTTGGACGGGGCTTGGAGCAGCCTGGGATGGTGGAAGTTGCCCTGCCCATGGCAGGGATGGGATGAGATGAACTTCAAGGTCCCTTCCAACCCAAACCATTCCAATTTCTGTGATAAACAGGAGTCCGTGGCGCTTACACCCATCCCCATGAGCACAGAGGAGAGATCTCTTTGCATTGCTTTAGACCACAGGAATTCAAAATACAGTTTTTTAATATATATGTGAATCTACACAGAGGCTGAAAGTTTGAGTCCCACAGCAGGACCTGAGCCTCTGAGGCACTGTGCAAATACAGAGCTGGAAATGTAGAGCAACAGACTGAAGTTTGGCAGAAACAGAGAGGTAAAAAGATGGAAAGTGAATATGAGAATCTACTGCTCATTATGATAAAACCCAGAACAAAAATAATTCAGGAGTTGAAATTCCTTTATTCTATCTTCATATTTTTTTCTTTCTTTTTTTTTTTTTTTTTTTTTGAAAAGGAGCATGGAGGGTGAACATTTCGAACACATCCTCCCAAAACTTGCTCGTCTCACTTGAGACACCTCCCTTCCTCTGTGTGTGTAGTTTGTAGGAGCATCCCTTTTGAACTTGTCATGTTGATGGATGATTCCTGTTGTGTCCTATCAGATTGTACTGGGTATGTTGATATAAAATATTCTTCTGAAAGCAAATTGGATATCTTCTTAAGGTGGTACTCACTCAGAGATTTTTTTTTAAAAGTAGGAAGATGAAGTCAGCTGTGATATTCAGTGATCTTAAACATCTTCAGCAGGACCTGATTTATGAACTTAGCATCATTTATAATAATGGTCTGCAAACCTGCAAAATTAGGGAAGCTTTGCACTGCTAATATTATTAGAAATAATGAAAATGGAATTCTACAAAGAGTTGGTCTGACTAATTTCATATTTGCTTAGAAACTTTATAAATAACTTATTGAAAGTAGAAAAAAGACATTAACTTCTTGAAAAACTGCCTTTAACTATGAAACCTTAGGCTGCAGTTGAAAGATGTTTCTGAGATTTCCAGGACCTAACAAATAATATCTTACTGTAACTAATAATTGTAAGCGTGTTTAGCTCAATACATTTTTTTCTTTAAAAAACAAAACAAAACAAAAAACCAAAAACAACCTTATAAAAATGCTTTCAGCCCAAGATATTTTGCATTCCGCTGGCAGGTTTTATGCATAGGGTTGGTGAAGCTCAAAATTTCTGGAGTTGTTAGACATCACCCAAATTGAGATCATATGAGTAAGGTGTCACCACGTATGGCCTGAGCTGGTGCCTGCTGAATCTAACATGAGCTGAGCTAATGGAAGTTGCCTTATCTCCATTTTTTTCATCCTAACACCAAATGACTGCATTAGGAATCTGCCCAAGATAAAAAAGTGTGAAATATGCCTTCTAATTTATAATGCAGATTTTTGCATAACAGGATCAAAACTGTTATCCTGTTGTGAATGTAACATCAGAGTAAAATACCGAGCGTTTTACCAGTTAATATGCAAGCTAATCTGACAAAAGCATTTTTACATTCATTTACAGAGTGACTATCACCCTAAAAAAACTCCTGGGAGATAAATGAAACAAACCAAAACAAAATAAAACTTTAATCATTTCCATAACAAAAAAAATTAAACAACTGTGGCATACATAGGGAGGTTTGGAAGGAAGAAGAAAAGAAAAGGGGGATAAAGAAAGATGGCAAAAAAAAAAAAGAAAAAAATCACTAAAATTCAACAAAGACCGGTGTGTCAAGAAAACAATGGTGAAAAATTGCTCATTTCTCCGGAGAACAATTGTAATGAGAATGAGAAACTGGTACTGAACCAATTCTCTTCTCAATCTTCAGATCTTAATCATGTGATCCTCTTAGGATGCCAGAATCTAGTTTTCCTCAAGGCCTGTATAAGCATGTTCAGTGGAAAATCTATCTACCAGCAGGTGTCTTTTAACTTTATTTTGTCGTCAACATCAAATAAAGATGAGAAGAATGGCATGAATTAGTTGATGAGTGTTAGGAAAGCAGGTGAGAGGCAGGAGGATTGTGTCACAGTGAGGTTTCTAGCTTATCCACAGGCTGCAGCGTTTAATTAGGGAGTTGGCCCAACCCTGGTTGGGGGGAAAACTGCTCATTCGAAGCACAGCTTAATAAAAAATGACCAAAGATTAAATTGTGTACAGAGAACTTTGAATTTGGGATGCGACATTAAGTCATAATGAGCTTAATGAATTAATTGCATGAAGGTCTGCAATGGGCAACTAAAAATATAACTGATGAGTTACAAAGCAAATAATTTATCTTACAGCATCAGGTCATTCTGATTATTTCAGGAGGAGGAGGAGGGATATGCACAGAAAATTCTGGGCATTTTTTCCTTGATGAAGAAAGCAGAGGACAATATTTTTGTCCATTTTTTCAGCAGAAGGGGAAGGGAAAACTATGTTATTTTCCTTTTTTTGCAGAACTTAGGACTGTTCCTCTCTATCCCCCCATTCCAGCGGCAAGCTGGTTACATTCATTGAAAGTTTGAATCAATGGGGTGGATTTAAACACAATATTTGTTTTGGCTAATGGCACAAAAAAGCAACTATATTCCATGTAAAACTTGTAATGATTGTTATAGCAGAAAAAAAGGCCTGGGAATATAAACAATCTATTTTAAAAGGAGATGGCAGGACATAAATATATAACTGAAACCATTACTGCCAAGTGTAACAGCAGGACAGAGCAGCTTCCTGCACAAATTGTTTCAAACTAGAGAAGTGTAAGGGTAAGGCTTTTTTTATTCTAGAAAGCAGAATATTTTCATTGGGCTCTGGATAAATTGGATTTTTGAGGACTGAAGGGTTTCAAAATGAGAGTAAAATCCGTATATTATCATAAAATATGGGATAAGATGGGAATAGGCACATTTGGATGGCTGTGGTGGTGAGCTCTTGATCAGCATGGTGCAGCTGTGGAAGCAGGAGAAGGTAAAGGTTTTTCCACCCCCCCTCACTGGCCTTATCCTAAAAAATGTTGGTTGGCAAACGTGGTGTGCTGCTCAGTTCCCAGGAAAACTTGATCACAATTAACATATGCAGAGTAGCTGCAAATCCAATAACAGCAGGATGAAGGCTTTCCTTAAAAACATGTTTAATAAAGATATTTCTGCTCCAACCACCACTTTGCATAAACACCCTGGGTCCTCTGGGGTACTTCTTGTGCTGGAGAGTGGCCAGTGCTGGGGAGCTTGGTGGGTGGGGGTGGGTCTGCTCCTGAATGTGATCAATGAACTCAATTACGACCCCATTCCAGAGACTTCCAGCCTGAGTTTGCAGTGATACATAGTGCCTGCCATCCCTGACACTGCTCCCAAAATCTCTCCAATAAATAAGAGGATACCGGAGAGCTCTGACTTGGTTTCTTTTTTTTTTTTTTCTGTTTTTTTTTTTCTTTTTTTTCCCTTTTTTTTAACAGCTCTTCTGGGTCCCCAGTTGATTTTCTTCGCAAGGTTAGTTGCTAATACATTCCTAGCACCCATGCATTATTAATGCTCACCGCTCTCCAAGGTGGCAGTGACAAATAGGGAGCAAAATTCACTGACTAGTGGGGAATGTACTTTTTAGTCATGCTTGAATTTTTCAATCCATTCTGCTTGTTGAGGATTTTTCAGTGGAGGTACTGTAGCAAAATATGATTTTTTTTTTTTTTTCTCCCCTCAAACCTAAGAAGCACTCTAGTAACCAGTGGAAAGCTTATGAGTCAGGGCTTTTCCCAGGAGGTTTTGAGGGGGAGTAGTGCAAAAACTACCTTTGATGTTTGCAGTAGCATGGAAGTCATTGTTTTTCCTCCCATGTAGTAAGTGGCAGTTTTGACTGCAAATCGACTATGCATGCAGTCAAGTAAATTATAATATTTTAACTAGGCTGTGCATGCCAGCTGTAGCATTCCCAGAAATAATACCAAGTGTGTATCATGAGCAACATTGATTTTTAATGTGCAGATTTGTTTCTTCAGATATAAAACTCTATTAATTTTGCAATATAAAGAAGCAATCTGTGAAATACATTCTTAGACTGTTATTGGTTACTATAAATCCCACTAGTGGTACCAGCACACTTGTTTAATTCAGAATTACTTCATTTAAAGTATGATTTTGTGCATGTGGTGGAGGTGCTGGAGATTTGGCAAAGACCTCTTTAACATAACAAATAGCTGACAGTAAATATTAGGCTAATTCTTCCTAACGTTTAATAGAGGGATAACTCACTGGGCAGAATAATGAATTCCTTGCTAATGGCTGTACGTAGGGGATTAACACCTTCGTGCAGCCATCCACAAGTGCACTGAAAATATGAATGTTGTCTGTTTTGGGAGGTCTTGATATGTGGTCCTCTGAACCACAGGCAGCTTTGGAGCAAGATTTGCTTTAAGGTTCTGAGGAACCCTAAATCAAGAAGATCATTTTCACTGTGTCTTGCTCAAATGTTTTAAGTCTCCCCAGTCTGGAGCCAAGGAAGGCACAGTGTAATGCAGAGTCCACAGGTCAGGTTTTCATACAGTCATAGAATGGATTGGATTGAAAGTTCATCTTGTCCCTTATCCCCTTTCCATGGGCAGGGACACCTTCCACTATCCCAGGCTGCTCCAAGCCCCGTCCAACCTGGCCTTGGATCCAGGGGCAGCCACAGCTTCTCTGGGCACCCCGTGCCAGGGCCTGCCCACCCTGACAGCCAAGACATTTTTCCCAATGCCCAATCTAAACCTGCCCTGTCTCACTTTGAAGCTATTCCCCCTTGTCCTGTCACCCCAGGCCCTTGTAAATTCTCTCTCCTCTCCTTTCCTGTTGGCTCCCTTCAGGTGCTGGAAGGTTGCAGATAAGTCACTTCAAAGCCTTCCCTAGGCTGAACAAGCCCAATTCTCCCAGCCTCTCCTCCCAGAAGAGCTGCTCCATCCCTCTGATCATCCTGGTGCCTCTGGACTCTCCCCAGCAGTTGTTTTCCGTTCTGTGTTGGGGTGTCCAGAGCTGGATGCAGTGCTGAAGGTGGGGTGTCACCACAGCAGGGAAGAGGGGCAGAGTCACCTCCTTTTCAGTCCCTCACCAGCCAACTGTGTGGCTTTTTACATCAGAGAAACCTGACATTGGACAAGATTGTGCTAGAAGAGCACCTCAACTAAACCTGACACTCTGTAGTACTTGGCCAGATACTCCATGTGAAGATCAGAATTCTTTTTTCCCCTCTTTGATAAATGGAATATAAGAATTTACCAATCCTAGTGGTTCCTCCCCTTCCCTCCTCATCTGCAGTCTGGTTTGCAGACTGACTGTCCCAGCTTCTGTGCTAGCCTAAAACTGGCACTTGATTTATGCATGAAATCAGAATAAAGAGTAGTGATTTGGGAATGAGCAGCTGATCCAGGGCTCTCAGTGATGCACTTGAGGCTACCATGGCTTGGAGTTTGTTATCTGAGCCTCTGCACCTACACTGAGGGCAGCAGCTGTGGGTTCATGCAAAGGAAAAACTGTTCTAGTGGAAGTGGGAGCTGGAAAAAATGTCACTTAGCAGGATGCATGGGGAACTGGAGACCAGTAATCCTTAAATAAGAGCAGGGGGGGGTTATAATTTTTAACACTGATTCACAAAGATAAAAATGTGAAAAACATGATGTTCTGCTATTCTTGCGCATCAACGCAAACACAAACACATCCTTTTTCCAAAGGGGATTTCTTTCCCAGTGCTCAGAAGGTTTCCCACATTCCTCAAGATGCCCTTCAGAGAAGTTTCCCACTCTCCCAGCTTCCACGTTGCCTGTCACCCCCACTCAGCCACTCTTCCCCCCTGGGACATCCTGGCAGTGCAGCTGTGACCTTGTGGGGAACCACAGCACGTGGAGAGGCTGAGGGTGCCTCAGGAGACACAGGACACTTCCATCCATGGAGGATGTTCTTGATTTCTGCATGGAATGAGGGGAAATTCCTGCACCTGCCTGAAAAGCAGTGTGTTTTTTTAAGATTTTCACTAAGTCTGGTGCCTTTTTGTTCTTTTCCTTCTCATATATTCAGTGCAAAGTCACATCCAAACACAATTTTGGGGACGGTGACAGTGCATCCCTTCCAATCATGATCCTGAGGAAACAATGAAAAACTGACAAAACAAAACAAGCATCAGTATTTGGGTGAGCTAGGTGGCTCAGGGGTTGATTCAAAACACAAATAATAATGAGAAGAGAGGAAAAGGCAAAGTAAGATTAGGAAGTGGAGATGACAGAGAACAAGCGTATGGACATGAGGGGTGATATCTCAGGGAACATCATATTAGAAAGGGATGGAAGTGTCAGAAAGGAACCAGAGAGCAGCAGATTGGCTTAAAAAAAAAAAGAAAAAAAAAAAAAAAAGTGAGTTCAGGAGATGTTGATGGAATCCATCCAACATCTGAACGACTCAATGAATAGCAGACTGTTGAAACTGGATGAGACACTAACTAATTTAGTTCAGGCTGTCAATAATTGAAATCAGAATGTTGCTGTATTTAATGCTAATATGAAGACTCTGATTTCAGGAGCTTAAGGTTTTAAGAAGCTGGAGTGAATCTGTGCCATCATTTTCCAGTTGTTATTGTTGAAAGAAAGGTTATCAATTCAATGTTAGTGCTGAGTATGATTTTTAATATTTAAAGATGCTGCTTGTGTTTTTAAGCATGGCTTATATTATCTGCTTCTGAGGGTGCTGTGTGTGCTGGGAAAGGGCACAGTTCAGTTCTGTGATAGCCTGGTATGAGGTGTAAAGTTGCTCCAACTCCTCAATTCCATCACTTGCTGGTATGAGGAGGAATAAAATTCAAACTCCTGTCTTTGGCAAAGTCCCTTGCTGCTCCCTTCCAATCTGCAGTGTCAGAAAACTCAGATACTTAACAAATCTTCTCATGTCTCTTGGCTTCATTTAGCAGACGTCTGTTCAGTTATCATGGATTAAAGGAAAATATTTATTAAAAAAAAAAAAAATTACTCATTTTGGAGATATAGCAAATATGAGTTAAAGAGAATTTCAAAGAGGGATTTTTTTTTTTTTAAATTATAATTTATGTTACAGGGACATGAAATAATGTAACAGCAAAAGAAAGCAGTTTGTGGATGAGAGGTTTTAAAATGGGGAGGGGGGGGAAAACTGAAAATTTTCCCAAGGATAAATGGCTACCAATAAAGAGTAAAAAGTAGACAGAAAACTTGTTTAAGCTTCTGAAATATATGAGTAGCAAGAACAGAAATTTGGTGTCCAGCAGTGAGCATTTCCCTGCTAGTTCAGCACAAATCTATGATTTCAATTATTCAGTAAATCTAAGGATTCTGTGATTCTGTGAATCACTGGGTAATTTTAAGGTATTGCTGTCAGTACCTTTACCCCGTATGAATTCTCCCAGTAATTCTTCCAAGGCATGAACATAATTCCCTTTTCATGCCCATTAAATTAAGATTAAGAATTAAGAAGATGCCATAAGATATCACAGGTATTAAAAAACACAGAAAGAAACTACTGAAAGTAGAAAGCACCGAGGGAAGGGACAATCAAGGTGCCAAGGCCTCGATGCACTGGAAAATTCTTTATTTTGTGATTTTTGGGCCATCTCACACAGCTCAACCATCCATTCTCCAGACCCACTGAGCTATGACAGATCCCTGAGCTAGCTGGAGCCTGGTGGGAATTTCTGGCCTGATGAAATCAGTTTTTTGGGGGTTTTTGCTTACCTTGTAGGGAAATGTTCCACCCTCAGGTTTGCTCCCAGCTGCGTGTCACGTTCCCCAGCATAAAGCGAGGATCTAAATATGCAGCTGATTTTCTGATTTGTATAGAGCTGCATGGATGTGTGTGGAGTTCATTAAAACATCTGGAGGGCTAAAACATCTGAACAAGACAATGGAAGTTAGGAAACAGGGGTCATGTAGAAATAAAGAGCTGAAAAAAGAAAAAAAGATCCCATTTCTGTTAGTTTTCCTTGTTTTCAGAGTTGTGAGCTGCTGCTTTTGCCTCTCCTCTCTCCTCCAGTGCATTCTGTCTGAAAATAGTGTTTTATCTCCCCAGTACTTATTGCTTTCAGTGTTTATTTTTCCATGTGTTTTCTGAGAGATCTCCTGATATTTTTCCAAGGTGTGCCACAAGCACACCGGGAGGGGACGGAGCTTCCCTGGGAGCTGTAGCTCTGTTATAACTCATTCTTCAGGACAGAACATGGGCAGGGGGAGAAAAAAAAATATATATCCTTTGGAAAAACACAAAATGTGTTCAGAGCTTCCACTTGTTCGTGGTGTGTCCCAGTGGGACCTGCTGTCACATTCCATATGCCAGGAGTAGGGACGGTCTGCCTGCTGCCCGATGCCATGGGGGTTCCTCATGTTTTGTGTCACTCACAGTTCAATTGGAAGATCCAGGGTCCAGGCTGCTTTTTTTTTATTATTATTTTAAATTTATTTATTTATTTATTTATTAATTTTTATTTCTTTCAGTGTGTGAAGTGTGTGTTTTCTTCCAGGTAGATCAGTAAATCACAGAAATAAATAAAATCTTGGACCGAGATGTGTCCAGGTTTAGCCTGTGAGTCAAACCCCTGAGAAAGCCTCACTAAGAAATGTGGGTTACAGTGACAGGATGAGGAAAACCCCAGATCCAAACCAGGCTGACTCAGGCACAGGAACACAACCCCTTTCTAGAAGACCTTATTTACACAAGAGGTGAGAGTTTGGAGACACAAAAGTCCCCCAGAAGACAAAACAAACCGAGGGAGGACGAGCAAAGCCCGGCTATGGTCAGCAGTAAATACATCCTCTCGGAGAGTTTCTTTCTTCCTGGTTTTCCTTCTGTTGCTCTGGCCTAATCTCTGCTATGAAGAGCAATTTATCTTCCTCCCTCTGTCTCCATCCCATCAGGGGGACAGGTGAAGGGGCTGCATTTCCAAAGGCAGCAGTGATGCGCACCACGGATCAGAGGGCGCGACCTATTCCCAGCTTGGAATTTCTCATTTTTACCAGCACATCCAGAGCTGCAGCCTTATTTTTCAAAGGCACTTCATGTTACACACACAGCCATTTAAACAATTTATACTTAAATCAATTTTACACTGACAAATCTCTTGAAATCCTTTGTATCTATAGATGAAAACAAGCTGCCAAAAAAAAATAAAAAGAAATCTATAGTATCAGCCAAAAAAATGTTATAGCTTCTAGTAGAAGATAATGCTTTATCCTCCTGAATTCCTGCAGTAAAAAATTTCAAATGCGAATCTGATGATGGTTAGATTAAAAACTGAAATAATATGGATTACTAATAACTTTTTTTAAAGCATATTTTTTTTTGTTTTTTTTGTTTTTTTTTTAAGGTACTAGTTTTTCTTACCAAACACTAAAAACTTGCTGCTTCTTAGACTCATCTGTTGTAGGCTGGACTTTAGATCTGTCTGTATTTGTCAAGTTTTATTGAGATGTATTGTTGACAGTTTAAGTATTGCATGGTCAGACATTATTTTCAAAGTTAAATTATTTGCGAAGCAGGCACCATCAACTGATGCCCCATCTTAACATTTTTTTACTGAAGGTAAGAGCAGTTATGAAAGGAATGTTATAAAATTTCAAGTACCCAGGTTAAACCCTAATACCTTACTGCTGTTTTTAGAGGGGAAAAATAATTCTTGAAGGCTTCTTCAAACTTCAGGTAGCACAAACTTGTGTGTGTGCCTGGAGTGTGAGAGCTGATCGTGGTGAATCCAAATTAAATTTCCATTTATGCCTCACAAAACTTGGTGAAGACAAAACACACGTTAACAGGGGCCAGAAATCTGGCAGGCCAAACTCCACCCAGGGGATATTTTTTTCAGATGTGGAATCCACTCCTGCAAACCAGGATTTACAGCAGAAATGCTGACAGACAATATTGGTGATACTGTTCTAATTTATTTGTGTTGAATGGTTTTTTCATCTCTTTTCCCTTTTAATGATCTAAGCCTTTTTGCATCTGGCAGTGAGTTTCCTCACTGTTTACCTTGCCTGCCAAGGCAGTATCATCCATCTATGACTATGCTTTTCTTGGTTTCTTGCTCTCTGTCTTTAATATTTGGAGCCAATTTTCCATTTATTCCAGGACTCCTGTACCTCTGATGTTGCCATTAACTTGTAAAGTGGAAGCCTGTCAAAAATGCTTTCAAGATGCAATTATTATTTTTTTTTTTTATTATGAAATATGTGGTTGTGTTCTGGTATATTTTTATCATAAACGTTGAAAAATCCTACTTCTACTCTTAGTTGGCATTTGCCATAAAGAAAATAATCCCGATTTCTTAGATGCTAAATGAGGGCTTTGTGCTCCTGTAACACCATCAGGCATTTCTGCCTCTTTCAGGGTGCTCAGGACCTCTTTGTGCTCACTTCCCCAACCACAGGAGCACTGGAAAACATGGATAATCCGAGGGAGCATGTTGGGAATTTGAATCCCATATACATAGATTATAAAGCTGAAGTGATGATTACGTAATTTGGTGACATTTACATTTTTGGAACATAACCTCTGCCATCACACTTTGCAGTAGCAGTAATAAATCTGTGACAGGATGAATTGCAGGGGGAGAGAGGGTGGATCCGTGGTTGTCTGGGATTTTAAGAGCTGGAGGCAGGGAGCAGCTTTTGGCTGGACTACAAGACAGCACCAGAATTTCTCCTCATAAGCCCTGGTGAAGAAGCATCAAGGATTTTGGGGGCATTATCCAGCCAAGGGGGAGACAGGGCAAGGCAAGTGAACTTTTGACTGCCCAATCCCTGGGAGTGTCCAAGGCCAGGCTGGACAGGGCTTGGAGCAGCCTGGGATGGTGGAAGGTGTCCCTGCCCATGGGGTGGAACTTTAAAGTCCCTTCCAACCCAAACCATTCTGGCAATCTGTGAGTGGCTCTTGCCTCTCACAGAGACATCCCAGGCACAGCTCCCTGTGGGGATGGAGTTTGGGGTGGGGAAGGTGGAGCCCACAGCCCAGACCTGCAGCACCACGTCCACCCAAGAAGGTGCTGGTAACTCACTCCCAGGTGATGTGCAGGACTTCCCCAGTCTTGTCCCTTCCCCTGCAGCGACATCTGGCCATGCCCAGCTTCTGGTGTGCTCAGAAATTTCTTATTTTTTTAAAAATTTTAATTAACAGCACTAAACTAAGATAAAAGCAGGAATCACAAGTACATAAGAGGGTGGGTAACTTGCCTGAACAAGTCTCCTTGGTTTTGAGACTCTAGGACCAGAACTGAGACCAAGCATTTTAAATTGGCCTTTTTTTTCTGCTTTTAGTTTGCACAAATCATATTTGCTTTTTCCTCCCGTTATTCTCAAGTGTTGGCCACTTCTAGTTGGACACAACTCTCGTAGACAAGCCCTTAATTTAACAGCTCATTCTCCCTACTTCATTTAAATAAAGATTATAAAGGAAACTGTAATCCTACTGATTTGCAAATTGAACTGTTTTGTAGATGTTATTTAAACAGTGCCACTACGACTGTATTTCATGAGAAACATGGTACAGTGAGAGAGATCAAAGATTCATAAGGAAGCTCTTTTTTTTGAAAGCCGATGCTCCTGGCTTCTTTAACTAATTGAAAAATTTTCTTTACAAGAACAGACCTTCAAGCACTCTGGCTGCTGCCACGAGCCTTATCATTACAGAGTTCTTACTTCCTCCTTTAAGGGACTGAGCTGGAGATTAATGGAAGACTGTGCTGGCACTTTAGGATGAACTTTGCCTATTTTCAGTGCACTGTACAAATCCTAACACACAGGTGATTATCAATGGCCTCAGATTGAAAATAAATGAGTGCCTCCCCCTTTTTTTGAGCTCAGAGGCAGAGCTTCATAATTTCATGGGAAGTCAGAGGACTGAAGTGCATTTTCTCCTAACTGCAGATGAATTTAACGATGATAAAAAGGAAGAAGAATAGCACTGGCTTGATTTTTGAGGTGAAATCTGTGCATGCATGGGGGAATTGATCCTGGGACTGCCTGGTCTGCCAAGGGATCGAGCTAAGAGAGATTCTGGTTCTGGCTTTGGCACAATTTCCCCATTAGAAAGGTGTTCAAAAAAGCTCTGATGTCTCAGAGCTTCAACTGTTAGGCTGAAGTGCACTGAATGAAAGGTGGCCTCTCTCTCCCTCTCTCTGCCACTGTAGACTTCACCATAAGACAGTAATTAAACTGGATTTCTTTAGGCAAGTGGCTTAACTTTTTATTTTTTTTCTGCATTAAAAGTCACACTCGAGCCTCGATGCTCCATGAGAGATGTGTGTAGCTGAGCCAAGTCTATCAGTCCCCAAACGTGTCTAGTGATTTTCTAAAATGAGAAAAGGGGTGGTAAACGATGCCTTTTTTTAACAGAAAGCCAGTTTATTTGTGGCCTGTGTATTTTAAGGGAAATTTATGAAGAAATGACTTAGGTTATAACCACAGAGTCCTTCTGGCTTCAGCTGGCACGACACAGCCCATGAGTATTAACAATCTATATATTCTATAGGTTAAATTTAGCCATAGGAACCCATCAGTATTTATGGATCAGATGCTGCCATCTGAAGTCAGAAAGAGTCCACGGCCAGGAGTGAGAGGCTGATTTGGCACCATGAGCACTTTGTCCTGGTCAGACAATAGCTCTGTGTTTGAGTGCTGTCACTGCCCTGCAAAAGCTGAGCACCAGCTTAGGTGCTAAAACCTGGCTGTGAACACCCAGAACCTTTGCACTTCACAAGCTCCAGGGTTTACCCTCCGAGGTGTTACATTCTCAGGGTTTACTGAGAAAAATAGAGAGAGATTCTGAGGTTAAAATGGAAGCTTGCTATTATTATTAATTTAAGCTTCAGTTGTCTCCATCTGACCTGGAATTCTGGAAAGAGCTGCACACAGCACAGGCTGCAGTTTTCTGAATTCAGCTTTGCATCACTGATGCACTTCAGAACCTTTTGAAGTAGAACTGCCCAGGGTTGCTCTGTGCAAACTGATTCCTGACCCCTTCCCCAGTTTTTAGAGGGGGATTTAAGCTAAATTGGCCTCCTTTATTCACCATCAGGTGAATGGATTCCGAACTTCAGGCAAGAGTGCTCTCCATCATTAGAAATATTCTAACTCTGCTCCTGCCAGGGGGGAGGCAGGTGTGAGAAAACCCACGTTTAACCCTCCTTGGTTTGCTTAATTGCACTGGAGAACTTGATCAGGCTGGCACAGTGTTCACTGGGATTGGAGTGCTGTGCAATAGAAACTTGAGCAGTTTTCTCTGTAGTGGCACTATTTTTTTTTTTATCCTTGGGAACAAAAGTGTGACATTAATAGCTGTGCCCAACAGAAAACTTGTGAGTGGGCCTCTCTGGCAAGAAAGAGCCACATAGCTTGCATTACATCGTGTGCCAGTGAGGAAGGTATATGTAGCAATAAGTTTATGTTCCATGAGTGAGGTTTTTTGTCTATTTATATCACCTCCTACATGGAGCTACCCGGGCCAAACTCCCCTGCAGAGGCAGTCCTGGACACCTCGCTATGCTCACGGAGAGGCAGAGCAGCCAGCAAGGGCAGAACATCTTTTTAATTCAAGAAATCCTCATTTTCATTGAGTTAACAAAGTAACTCAGAAGCCTGGAGTAGTAAATGAAAACAGGCGCTTGAGGCAGGCAGAGGAGCTGGGATTTTTTTATTCTTTTTTTCTCCCCTGTACTGTGACTGTAAGTTTCCAACCCAATTAAAGATTGGAAACCTAAGCAAGGAATCACTATTGCAGAGAAGGAGGGAAAAACATGACAGGCAAATTCCTGTCCTTCCTGCTTTGGGGAGGTCAGGGGTGAGGGGATGATGGAGCTGGATTTATTCTGCCCCAGCACCTGAGAGCTCTCAGCCTGACTGGCCCCACCTCTGAGCTCCTCCACCTGTTGGTACCAAAGCTCTCAGAGGGGCTGAAGGCAGGCGGGTTTTTCTGCTCAGGAAGTGCTTTAAGATGCTCATTAGAAAGGTGTGATCATCCACACCGACAGCACAGGGCTGGGCTGAGCAGATGTCTCTCCCCAGTTGCCAGAGTAGCAGCCTGCATGACAAGGAATCCAAGCACACCTTCTTCCTGGGTTTATTATCTGAGTAATTAACGATGCAGCTCGGATCCTGACTCAGTCCCTCCTCCCAGGCCCGTTTCCCTCTGTCCAACTCTGTGTTCTGTGCCTGGTGCTGATAAATTGCCACCCTAAATGAGTAGAAATAAAATTGCTGCTGGGAATCCTTTGGTGACCTGGGATATCAAGGGAATCTCCTTCCTGGCCCCGGTGATTAGTGCTCATCAGTTCCCAGGTGAAGGCCTGAATGTCTGGCACTGCTGTCCCTGCATGGACCATCCTCTGCCTCCCTCCCACCGTGACATAGCTCTTTTTTCCTGCCAGGAAAATATTCCCTTCTTAACAAGAATTAGGGTGAAGGAACTCAGGTGCATTGGTCTGTGATGTTCCTTCCCCAAAGAAATTATAGAATACGAGCATGGAATCATTCAGGTTGGGGCAGATCTCCAAGATCATCAAATCTAACCCTTGACCAATGTATTTTCCAGTCAATTAAAGCAGTTTTTTTGTGTGTCCAGTACTAATCCCTATTCCTTCCTCCACCTCCAAGTCCCACTGCTCATGGAACTGTGTAATCACAGCATTCCCCACTCATTACCTGCCTGTGCCAAGACACAAAACCTTCATAAGACTCTCATTTGCCTGGGAAGTTTTTGCCAGCAGAGGTTTGTTTTGCAGATAAATGGTTGCTATACAGCTCATTCTCACAAATTACAGCTCCTGCTTGGCTGGGAATGGGTGGAGGATCCCAACTAAACTGATAATGAGATGCCAGTGGGTGGATGTGGAGGCAACATCTGCAGGTCTGATCTCATGTGCTGATCTCGTGTACTGGCAGGGACGTCTATGACACTTTGTTATTCCAGAAGTATCTCAAGGACATAAAATTCCGACAGCTGGAACCTGGTCTGGAGCGTCTGCGTTGTAAAAGTGCAGCTACTCCAGGGTTTTCTGGCACTAACAGGACAGGGGGGAAAAAAAAAGTCCTTATTTTTTATTCTTAACTTAATTAACTTAGAATGCAGCATGGGTGTGAGCAATGCATGAAAAAGATGCAAGCATGTGCATATAAAAATATATATATATATCCATGTAGATTCTATATTTGACTCCAGCTGGATGGTTATAGACCATTACCTGAGAGGGAGACAAGCAAGAGTTTCCTTCGTGTGGATGAAAGACGATTCCACCTGGAACAAAAGCAGTGCCAAAAAGGAAAACACACTCTTGGCCATGTGAGTTAGATGGCCACCATCCATGAGCATGGTTCAAGTGCTCTGCACTATTCCAACACCTGGAAAAGCAGCTTGACAGTCTTCCTCCAGCCTAAAAGGAAGAAAAAAACCCTTTAAGTGCCCAGGCAGTGAACAGCCGGGATTTCTGAAACAGAAATCTTGACAAAAGCTCCTTGTAAGGGGCAGAGTGAAAATGCAATAGCTTTAATGCTGCATCTGTATTTTGGGAAAGCTTTCCGGGCCTCATCACTCAATATTTACTTCAAAAATCACTTTGGTTGAAAGCTGGGAGATTGAATGGGCACACAAAAGTGGCAGTGCAGGGGGTGTGTGAGCAGGAATGGGGACCTGAGCTGGGCCTGGTGGGTTTTGAGGTTTTAACTCCCTGGGTATTGCTGCAGTGATATTTCCAAAAATCCCCAAAACTGAGAAAATAAAAGAATTAGTGAAATAAGGAAGACTATCTAAAGAAACATCTTTGCCTATGACATCCTTTAAAATCCTGACTACCTTCAGCCTCTTCTCTTCATCTGCCCTAACCAGGCCCTTGCACTCTGTAATTTGGAAAACACTGATGTCATTGGAAGCATTAACAGCACTAGTCATCGTGCTGCAGTTCATACAAGCTGTTATGCTTTTTGTACAGGCAGAGGCTTTAACCAGGAATTTCCACCTTTTTATTTCCTTTTTTTTAAAATATTTTTTTCATTATTATTAGTTTTCCATATTGTGGAGGGATGGCTTCACAGAGGCTGTCAGAAGTGGAGCCTTGCCAAGGTTCCCTTCGTCCCTCCACCACCTTGGAGATGCAGGATAACAAGTGATGGGTGGGAAGGAGAAGGGAAAAGGGCTTCCAAGGGGAAAAGCTGGGAGTAGCTCAGCCTCTCACCAGGGGAAAAGGATTTTCCATGCTGAGAAGTGGCTGCTCACAGCACATATGGGATGTTCCTGGATTTCCAAGACGGGAATCAGAAATCTGCCTTGACCTGAGCCCCTCGTATCTTCCAGCAGGAGGGGGAAGGAGTTATTAATAGGAAAATACTGAACTCCCTGCAAATATTTTACTCCTCTGACGTGCCAGTGACAGATCCTATGTGGGATTTTGTGCATGAGGTGGTGGTTTGGTGATGGGGAAAAAAGAGAGAGTGATTTAAATATAGGTCACACTGTGAAAAAAGTTCAAGAAGATTAAACTGAATCAGTTTTCCAAAGCCTTTCTTATCCCACTGGGTTGGTTTTTGGTGACAAATGGCCTCAGCCCAGGTTGGAAGGGGCACCTAAATGGGTGACTATTTTGGGATGTCCCACCTTGCACAGGGATTCAGGACCAGGCAGAGGGGAGGAATGAGATCTGCTGCATCCAGGGGTTAAACCAGAAAAGAACCTGACTCCATCAGTCTTAAACTGCTGCAATGATGATTGATTGTCCTTGATACCCCAAGAGCCCAAAATTCTTAATTTACTATGAATTTAACTCAAACAAAGAGCCCAGTGCCAATGCAGAGAGATTTTGGGATGGGTCAAGACATTTAGATTTCTTAAAGCACTTTCCCGTGCTAACATTCTCTTCCCATCAGCTGAATCACAGATGCTTTTTCTGCAGCAAGCTCATTTACCTCTATTCCTTCTTCCTTCCTTATTTTGTTCAAATGTCAACAAAATTACAACCATTATAGTCATAATAAGCTGTGATCCTGTGCACCAAATCAAAGAATAACGTCCGGCTCTTGTACACAAAGTAAAGGTCTGAGACCACATCGTGCTTTAGTTGCATAATCTACATTCTCAAAAGATCCTTTAATTTTCTGTTTAGATTTTTCTTGTGGCTTTTGTCTTTTTTTTTTCTCCCCTAGTTTTTTGGTTTTTGTTTTTTTTTTTTTTTCTTTTGTGTAATTAACGTAAAAGTGACTCTTTTGTTTGAATAGTATTTGGCTTTTAGAACAAAAAAAATAGATGCACTACCCTGCTGTGACAGAAAAGTGTTGAATTGGTATTTAAATGAGGACAATTTCTGCAGATCTTTTTGACTATTAGATGAGATGCACTTTAATTTTCATTGCTCTAAATTAGTCCTGGAGGAGGAGGAGGAGACCCTCCTTTAAAGGCAATAATAATGAATTTCTGGGGCTGATTCTGGGCTGGTATTAACACAGACTAATTCTGTCACAAAGAGCTACCTTGGCTGAGGAGCTGCCCCTGGAAGACTCTGCTTTGCTTCTCTGAGCTATAATAGGAAAAGCAGAAAACCCCCTAAGCCAGGAGTGAGGCCAAAGAAATTACATAAATCATTAAGAGTGGAATGAATTGTTTCCTGTGACCTGCAGACAGGCAGGAGTGGAGTGCTGGGGCTCTGCCACTGTGGTGACATCCCCTGCTTGACAGGTACCTGCTGTCCACATAGGAGAAGAGCAGGGAAGCTGAGGCAAAGCTGAGGAAAAGGAAAGAAATAAGGGAAGAGTTGTGGATCTGTGTATTTATCCTGCTTTGGAGCAAAATTGGCTTTGATTAAATTGTAATTAAAGTGTGGATGTTGAGTTTTTTCCATCTGGGTTGGGCACAGGGTGGTCAGTACTGCTTGCAAGGTCTGGTCCCTCCTGTCCCAGGCTGGGAGGGAGGATCCAAACCTGTTCCCTGGTGACTTTACATCTGCTGAGGGACACCAGCAAGGATCAGGATTGGGAAGTGTCCCACATTTGCAGCTGTACCATTGTGATGTGCATTCAGAGGTTCCTGCTGCCTCCTGAATCCACACATTTTATCACAGTGAACCAGCTTTTCCATTCCAGGTAGTGGATAATAAATAACTCCTACATCAAATAGCACAGGGAAATATTGAGTAGAAGCAGCAGAAGAGTATCAGTTAAATCACAGGATCAAAGTTTCTAGATGTCAACAAACAAGCAGAAAGTCTACATTATGTAGTGGTCAGAAAAAAATTGCTGTAAGGAATGTATCAGTTCCTCTTGAGCTGTCCATCTACATCAGATCAATAGCCCTTCCAAGCATGGGACATTCAGGCTTTCAGCTTGAGAAATTGAAGTTCTCAAAATAAGTCAGGGTTGTAACACAAGTCCATCATTGTGTGTCACAGAAATGAAATGAGTTGTCTCCTGTTCGATTGATGACTGACAGAAAGCTGGGAGGAAGAAAGGGGAAAATAAACGAGACGTGGGTTCGCTTTTTTTTTTTTTTTTTTATTTTTTTGAAAAGTTGCTGCAAACGCTTCTGTCAAAAAAGTTTCCACCGAGGGATCTGCTTTCATTTCCATGGACATGCCTAGCTCCCCTTACTGGTAATAGGAGTTGGATGGTGAGGGCTGGGAGGGGGAATGTGCTGGGCACTGCAGGGCTGCTGCTACTCAGAGGAGGCACATGATGCAAGGAAAAAAATATAGATCTAGAATTTCTTACAAGGAAAAAGTAAAATATGGCCAGGGAATATATGACTGGTAGCTCCTGATACTTTTAATTTAGCACTTTGTAATGACAAATGAGTAAACAGGCAGACATTTGGCCTGCTGAAATGCATGAACCTGAGTCTAGCAGGAAGGAGCCCACATCTGAATCCAGTTGCGTGTTCAAACCATTAGTCTGGGATCTAAGCAGCAAGTCTGGGAAGTGATTGCACTTTTACAGCCCCAATAGGAACCAGGTACAAAATTTGGCTGGAGATGTAAGTTCAGGCTTCAATCTATCTTAAAACGGGGAGGGTGAAGCCGACAGATCCAGGCTGGTCCTGCAGATGTTCCACTGACATTGCAAACAGCCATGCTGAAATGAATACAGCTCCTCCTGTCAGCTCTGGTCTGGGAAATAATGCACGTGAAGAATGATCTGCAAATTTTTTTAGTTTTATCAGTGAAAAAAGCCCCCCCAGTGCTCACAAACAGGCTCACAAAATCAATGCCTGATGCAGTTACTAGCTGAGCAGCTTGTTGATGTTAAAGGAAATAACTTTGTTATCCAAAGTACAAGTGCTCCTCTATTATCCAGGCTTTCAAAGTGATTGAGCCTGAAATGCATTCTACCAGTGTGTACGAGATACCCCTGCTACCTTGGAGACCAGGCAGTTTCAATACATTAAATATAGAAACTACACTTTCCATTGCCTAGAGCAATAAAAATGGAGACTGAAGCAATGGTTGTGCTTAGGTACCTGCTGGGAAACACTGAAACCGTGGTTCTAATCTTCCCAAAAAGTGGTGGGGCCTTGTTTTCACTACTTTTTATGGCAGCAGTGGGTTTGGATGGCTGTAAAGTAGGAAGAGCAACCTGCTGGAGCTGGAAGGGAAAGGCTGTGCTGCTCGGATCCCTCGTTGTGGGTCCTTCAGGGATGTGGTTGAGGTTCTTTGATCCTCACTTTGCTGTGCTGTGGGGTGGGCAGGAACAGCCACACCTTGAGCTGCAGCAGAACCCATCTGGGAAACTCTTTGGTGTCTGTGAATGGAAGCAGGCTTGAACCAGATGGCACAAAAAGGAGATGAGTAGGCAATACCCGTCACCAATAGGGGTGATAAAACAGGATAAAGATTTTCTTGCTTGGAGGAAACGTGTTTGGATAATGTGAAGTGCGCCTGGAAATGATAATGTTCCAAACACATAAAGAAAAATCCAGGTAGTATAAAGCAAATATAAAAAAATAATCTTAAGGTCAATAAAATCAATCTGGGCAGGGATTTGATGGATCACGTACTCCAAAACATGACTACATAGAAGTGAAATAATAACTTTACATGTCTCTTCAAGAATTGTATTGTATCTGACACTGTTTTCAGACAGGGTGAAGCAGACATAGCTTACTGCATTCACTTAATTAAATACAATTAAAATAAATTGAAACAGAGTCAGCTGAAAAGCTGTTCCATTTTTTAGCCTGTCTTGTAAAAAAATAAGTATTTGAATCAAGTAAATACGAATTATTCTGAAAACGTTTTCATGAAATAAAACCCTGTTTCACATTGAATAAGTTTTCACCACATGTTTCAAATGTTAATATCTTTATCATGTTATTTTTTACAATTGTATTTGAATGGCATTTTAGGTCTACAGTATTTCAAATGCAGAAATCAAAAGGGTTGATTATAAAAGTAGTCATACATTATGTTTCTGTTTTTTCAAATGTTCCTCTTGCTACTCCTCCTCCTGTTGCAGAATAAAAATGATGAACTGTAGATTTGCAAAAAAATTTACTGATTTCTGTGGGTTTACTGGGATAATCTGAAATAAAATTACTTAGGGTGGGCTAGAGAGTCTTGTCAGGAAGAGCAGAAAGTCCTTCACCTTGGGAAAAATGACTTTTTTAGATACTTTAAATCTATTTTATTTATGATACTACTGTAACTTCCAAAACACTTTCCACGTTCCTGCCGAATTATTTTATCAGAAGAATGTATTTTTACAATGCATTTAAAAAAGTGACTTTTTAACCGAGCACAACACATTGCAGATGAATTGTCAACTGTCATTGGAAAGACATTTTTTCTTCGTTTGCTTGGTTTTTCCCCATGTGAAGTCATACAAGAAATAATGCCTTCTGGGGCATTCCACAGAAAAAAAGATAAACAATTGGAAGGGCCTTCAATCTTGTCATTCCCTGGTGTAGCAGAGTGAGAGCCGTGCACTGTCAGGGAAAGCTCAGTGCTCCCTGGACAATTAACTCCTTCCACCAAGGTCCAGCCTAAACCACACCTGGGCCACCCTCGCGGCTCTGCGCGTGGCTTTAACCAACAGTGAAATAAAACAAGTTTTTGTGCTGGCAACCTTGCAGTTTTTTGCAGCTCTGAAGTGGGGTGCTGGAGGTGTGATTATGCCCCAGCTGGTACCTTGCAGGGAGATTTCTGCCTGCGCGCTGTGCCGGAGCAGGCAGCGGAGAGCCGGAGCTTTCTGTCGAGAGAGAAAGATGTATTCATGGTTTTCTCATGCTTGCCATGATCTGCTGCTTGTTCCTGAGCTGCTCAGCTACAGATTTTCTGTGTTCAACCTCAGACACCGCAGAAGAACAGCTGGGAAATCAGTGAAGCAGCAGAGCAGAGTGGTTACAATAGAAACAAAAAGCAAAAAGCAAAAAGCAAAAAAGAAAAAAAAAAATTACCAAAAACAAACCCTATTGAAAGGAAACTGTCCGAGGCAGCCCCATGGTGCCCTTTCACACTGAGACACTGTCCCGGGGAACCCCCTGGGAAATGGCAAGACATATTTTTCCCTGATAACAATGTAAAAAAGCACAAAAAGTACCCAGGGCATCTCGCTGTGCTGCGCTGCTTTAGGAGAGCGCTGCGCTGAGACCGCGCTTCGCTGCCGCTTTAATAACACTGGACTCATTCCTGGGTGCAAATAAATAAATAAGAGCCCAGAACAAAAAATAAATAAATAAAATAAAATGGCTATTGTCTCATCCAGGACTTGTTTGTTAACTCCTGATGAGATGCTGTGTGTAGTCATGCTGCCCTAAGGAGTTTATAATACCAGAGCCTGAGCCTACAACATTTCCTAAGTGCTGCTGTGAACAGCCTGGTGGGACTGCAGTAATTGAGGTAACTGTGTTACTTCTGAACTAGATCATGCAACCCTTACATCAGGCATTAAGCACTTAGGAGAGCAGCCCCATTCACTTTACTGATGGCTTTTAGATGGGAAAATGTATTGCAGTCTCAAAGTTACCTACCCTTCAAAACTCAGCGTACTGAGGTCGAAATGGAGAAACCTAAAGGAGGTTCTTGTAGAAAACAACCAACAAATGGACTGTATATAAAGCTAATCTCTTCTGGTGGTTTCTCTCCCACTTGCAGACAGTGACTGTCAAAAGACTGTGTTTGAGTAGGTTTAAGCTGCAATAAATTGGTACAAATTCCAGCTAAATCCAGCCCTCTGTAACATTACACTCCATTGTGGACATGCCTCCAAAACACCTCCTGTTTGACAAAAACAGCATTGCAGTGATGCCTGGACCCCTGATGCTGCCCATGACTGCTCCATCCTGAGCAGGGGCCTATTTCCCATATTAAAAGTCAGCTTGTTGGCAGAGGAGTGCTGAGCGTGCAAATCCATTAGCCTTGCCTGTGTGCTGCTGCAATCCCAGCCCCTGAAATGGGCTGTCCTGGGCATCCTCCTTGGACAAAAACACACCCTCAGCGCTGGTGCCACTGCTCTCATAGCCTAGCACACCCCTGTAGTACATGATTGATCTTATTTACACGATTTAGGGGCTGAGAAGGTGTTCTGAGAAGAATTCACCTGTAAATGTGGCTTGTTTTTGTTTAATCAAGCTGTGATATATCCCAGACGTGGATCAGGGTAATGGCTGGGGAAAGGTGTGTTCACTGTGCTGAAGGGTCTCTGCTTGCAGGGACACCCAGCAAAAGGGCATTGAGCTCTTTAGCTTTGAGAAGAGCCCTGAGTTCAAGTTGTCTCCTTTGTGTTTGTTTGGCCTAGAATAATCTCTGGGAAGGAAGCGAAAATATTTGCAAATATTTTCAAGATGTTTTTGAAAATAGTTTCAAGGAATTTTTACAAATATGTTCACGGCATTCCTGTTTTGACCCTAATAATTTATACCTCTTAAAATATTTTTTTTGGGTTCTTTTGGACCCATGTGTACTTATTCATATCGATCTTGTGGAATAACCTGACTTTTTAAGATTTGTTTCAACTGTTAGATGATGGCACCTTTATTGGTAGTTGCAATTCTCTGTTCCTTGATGAATAATTTACTGATTAAAAGCAGTTATGCACACAATGGTAAATTTTTTTCAGGAAAAAAAAGATCATCATCACTTGTAGGGTCAGTGGCAAGAGAGGAGAGCTCTCACAGAGTCATTTATTCCATCACCTTTTCCAAGAATTTAGTAGCTTCTTTAGGCAATCTGAAGGTTGTCCTTGACAAACTGTTATGGTTTCATATCCAAGGTCCTGTTTTTATTTTTTATTTTTTTTTCCCTGGAAAGAGGAAAAAAACAGTATTGAGGACAGAGTTGTTGAGCTGAATGTTCATTCACCTCTCCTGATTGTACCACCCTCATCCTTGGAGGTTTCTTGAGCGGATCAGGTCAGACCCTAGAGCTGCCCCTGCTGGGCACAAAGTCACACCAGGAACCTCCTGGGGCTCCTTCCTACTGAATTTTCCTGTGATTTTATGATTTTGCCACTTGACTAAGTGAGAGCTGTAGCTCAGCTGAGCAGCTAAATCTTAAGGCTTTGGTAACAGAGCACAAGTCAGCATCCCCAGGAATGTGCCAGATTCTGGACCCTTAAATCCTGCAGTGCACTGCAGATGATTGCTGTGAGGATCTGGGATGGACTCTCCAGGTGATACATCTCTGGCTGCTGTTTTTAAGGGTTCTTTGTATGTATGTCAGCCTAAAATACTTAATTCTTTTGTAGCAACCTCTTTTTTCTGGGAGCCCTATCTTCCTCCAGCAGATCAATTTGTCCAAAGGAATGTAATCTATATTTACTTTGCAGTAGGTACTGTAGCTCTCAACTCTGCTTTTAGCTGATTCAGCTGGCTTTGACCTCAGAAATATTCCCTGCTAACTGTCCTCCTGTTCACTCCAATTTGTACTGCCTAAATGCCTACTGCTGAGCGTCCCTCTGGCCATTCTGAAAGGTGTTTCATCACACTACAATAAACGTGAAATACTGATGCACTCAAAACAGCAAAAAAAGGAGGGGGGGGAAGCAGCTGGATATCGACATGGGACTGGACAGGGGCATTTATTACACTTTACTTTCATCCCATTGTCTACCTTTGGCAAAGGAGGGCTCTGAGGCTCCCTGGTGGGCCAGGCGGGTCGATACGACACAGGAGCTAAATTAGACCTCAAGTCAAGCACATATCTACCTTGGCTGGGATACCTCCAACCTAAAGTCCCTGGAAAATTTACATTTTTCCACTAAGTTAACCAATAACAGAGTGAAATGAGTGAGAAAAAAGCAGCTGTCTAGCCTGCATCTTGCTTCATTATGGAATGGATGTTGTCCAAACAGCAGCTTAGGTGTCTTATGAGGGGGACAAACAGGCTGATGTAGGAGTTGTGGCCAGGGTTTAACAGGCTCAATAAGTAAAAACTATTTTAAAAAAAGTTAGTAAACACATAAAAACGTTCTTTTAAAGGTTTCTCCCATTTCTCTTGCAATTCTGAAGGTGTTTTTTCTCCCTTCTTTTTCTTCCAGTATGAAACTGGCTTCATTGTTTGGGTGCAGCACACACAGAGTTCTTACTAATATTAGTGTTATATTAATTTGTTGGTGTAGAACACACTTGTTCAATTCAATTCAAATGTTCAAAATTCAATGTCCAAAAAAGAACCCTGGTTAGAGGCTTGGAGATCCCAGGTTGTCTTGATGAGTTTCTGCTCTTCCCTAAGCACTGAAGACTCCAACACATGGAAGACTATTGGTGTAACTCTGTGGAATCAGAAAAATAATTTTAAAGTGGCAACATCTTTGGTTGGAAGAGAGGTTAAGGTGGTTCAGAGCCTTCATGGCTGGAGAAAGGGGCCTGGGTGATCACCTCATATATTCAAATGATCACCTCATGGGTGGACAAACCCCCCAAAAAAATGTTCAGAATATTATTTTGTTCTACACAACAACCTCCAGTAAGTGTTTCATAGAATCACAGAATGGTTTGGGTTGGAAGAAACCTTAAAGATTATCTCCTTCCAACCAACTCTACCAGTGGCAGAGATCCTAAAATTACTGTACGGTATAAAACAACAAAAAAAATTGTCATCATATGCCAATAAAGTAGTAAATTTATTTGATTTGGACAAACAAACAAGCAACAGCAACAAAAAATCCAAGCCCCGCTCAACACCTCTCCACCAAATAAAATAAAGCCTTTCAGTGAGAGCTATACTTTGTAATAATATTTTGCAAGGTGAGGAGGTATTTTGTTCACAAGAATGAAAGCACAGTGCAGGTACTTAATCTGTAAAAACTCCCTTGCTTTATTATTTTAATAATCTGAAATATATTTCTCATCTGACAACTCTCCAAGCTCGGGCACTGCAAATGAATATGTCTGTATCTCTTAAAAAGCTTTGCTTGGTTTATTTCCAAAAGAGCTCTTGCCTACCTATTTGCTGGTGGAGAATATTATTTCGAAAGATGAAGCAGGTAAACCTTAACCTGCCAGATGTCTTCTTCATGTAAGCAATTTAAATCCAATTTGCGGCAGAAAATACACGCAACTTGTGGATCAATAGGCTGCATTCAGCGGAGCTGACATCCAACACCTGATCCACCGCCAGCCTGGCTGGGCTCTTTCTGCCCCTACCTGAGGGACTTTCCCTGGCTTTTATCGCTAGGTAGAATCTCTGAGGATTACAGGTACTTAACGCTAATTAGGGCTGCTCTCTTCCCCTCCCTTTGAATGGCCTCTGTTTCTGCGGCAGCCGCTTTAGTTTCGAATTTCAGGGGGATAATTGCGGTGGCACACGCCAGCGAGGTAAATGATAGCCCTGCACAAACACACCCCCAGCATCTCGCAGGAGAGGAGGGTGATGAGATAATAGCCGCAACAAAAGCTGCCGCGCCCTCACCTTGCTCACTTTCGGGGGCTTTTGTCACATTACCTGCCTTCAGAGCTGTAATTATGTGATTAGAGAGAAGAGGCTGTAAACAAACAGGACTTTTCTCCTCCCCAGGCATGGGAAGCGAGGCATGTCCATCCCAAAGCTACTCCAGGAGTACCTGCACCTCGCTGGCTCTGGGAGATGTGTGACGTGCATGCACATCAATCCTGCTCTGAGTGCTCACAGCACGCCAGTTATTAGCACAAAAAATCATTTTCCATTCACATACGTTTAACCGGGGTTCAGAATGAAATTTAATCATTGCTCAGATTTGTAATAATTATTATTATATGTAGGGTTAAGTGCTGGAAAAATGGAGCTTTTATTTGCCATTTAACAATTCCCCCTTCTATCTGTGAGCTCTGATTCTACCATTATTGTGTTTCCTACAAATATCCCAGATACTTATAAATATTCTATTGCAATGAATTTTATATGACCCTTCAGTTCTAACAGCGGAAGCTGCATTTTGAACTTAACCTAAAATCCAGTGCAGTAAAGCCAATTTTTAAATGTAACCTTTCCACCAAGTGGTAAAGACAGTCATAAAGTCACTTATTATTGTTCAAGTCCCTCTTGACATATAATTAATCCATCTCAACCCCCATCCAAAAATCCAGAGACAGCAAATTTGCCCTTCCTGAATTTACAATTCATAGAGGCAGAGCGCTATCCAGCACTCCCTGACTGGGTGCACACATTGCAGGAAAGGGAGAACAGATGAACATTTAGGAGCCACTCATCTCTCACTGTGTGTCAGCATGAGGGGAAAAATAACAATGACTTGGACAGAATCTCAGAATCCCTCTGAATGACTCAAAAATGTGTGGCTGTGGCACTTGAGGACACGGTTCAGTGGTGAAGGTGGTGGTGGCGTTGGGTTGATGGTTGGGCTTGGGGGCCTTGGAGGTCTCTTCCAACCTTTAACGATTCTGTGATTCAAATATGGGTGGAAAGTCTCCTTTCTTTGTATGATTATGAGAGCTCTTGATTGCCAGACTTCACACACAACACAGAGAGGTTGGGAGAATGGACCCTTGGAGATTGTCTAGCTCAGTCTCACACTTTGCCTGGCTGAGTGTGGAAAATCCTCCCCATGCAAATCTCTTTGAACTTCAGGAAATGAACCAATAAGGCCTTTTTGAGACACAGTGGTTTTTAGTGGTATTTTACACCAAACGATGCCATGGTCCTGAGGAAATGTAAAGCAGTAGAAAGAAGGTGTCAAAATGGGATAAAATTAAATTATGAGATCCATTCTTTAACCTGGGCTTTGACCTTTGTGTGCACTCAGAAGAAAACAAAAAATCTCTCCAAACCCAGACTCGAGCATCTCATTGCAGCCCTTAGAGCAGCCTCACAAATTGATGCTGTGTCTTCCAGCATCAACCAAAAATTGTTCAGGGCCACATTTATCTCCTTCTTTTTATAACAAGCCGAAACCAAAACTGTGAATTTCCCACAGGGTGAGAAAGAGGGTAAGGATTAGAAATAAGCTATTTAAAAATAAAACATAAAACTCCAAACGACTCTTCACCATTATATTTCCAGACTCTGAAAATATTTTTCTATGGTGTTGCCATCAAATGGTCATTACCTGTCCCTCTGCTTATCTTTAGAAACCAGTAATCAATGTAGGAACTAGATATCAATATCACACGAAAATATGCTTGAGTAGGCTCTAAATTGGGTATATTGAGAATAATTTAGCCCTCTCATGTGTTTTCTTTCACAACAATCCTTTACTATATGGCACTATCCAAACCTATTATTGACTATAAAATTATTCAGTGTGTCACTGTTGCATCCACAATATCATGAATCTGCTGTGAAATATCCTTGTGATTAATAATCTTGTTTTATTGACCAACAATGCTGAAGTGTAGAAAAATTAAGATTGAACTGCTTCTATACTTTTAATGCCCAAATCAAGACAACTTTCAGTGTAGCTGAGATTATTTTACAAATCTAAAAATGGTCAAGGTAAGGGACACTGCAACACGTGAGGCACGAGCTCTACACATGGAAACTGTGTTAATTACATAGACCTGAAAGCCCTGTGGAAATTAACATGTGATCTTGTAATGATTTGCCGTATCATAACACATATGCTCTGATCCAGCAAATCACTTAAGAAAGTGCTTAAGTTCAGCCTGTCATTTCAAATCAAGCTTCAAGATCAACCTTGACGCTGTAATGACATAAGTGAATTAGCCTGGAGCCTTAATGTAGTCTCCTTTGTATGATTTCCTTTATTATTACAAAATAAACAGGGGGTAAGAATGATTTCAGAGGTGATTTCATGTGGTACTGCTCTGAACTGGCATCATGTTCTGGCAGAACTGGAAATTTTAGAGCTGTGGAAGAGCTGAGTTGATAAATGGTAGGACAAGGTGTAAAGGCTTTAAACACAGAGCAGGTATGGATTAGATATTAGGAAGAAATCTTCCCTGTGAGGGTGATGACTTGAAAATATTTGGGTGAATTTTTAGTGGAATGGTAAAACTTGTCTTGGTATTGAGAATGTTGTGTCTGTAGCATCCAACATTTTGAGTCAAAATCTGGGCAAAATGGGACTTTTAAAAAATAAAACTGGTTTTGTTTAGTGCTAATGTTTTAGGAGAAGGGATTGTTGACCAATCAAAATTAATATAAAGAAACAATCTTAGAGAATGTAGTCCTTCAACAGTTTTCAACTTCTTTCTCTGTAGTGCACCTGACAGAGCAACAGCCCTATCACTGCTCTAATGTTTTAACATGAAAAATAATATTTTAAACTGTAAATATAAACATATTAATCCTATTTTCCTCATCCTCAATCTGAAAAATGGCTGAATTGTTTATGCTGATTTTTTTTTTTTTCAAAAATTACCCCTGACATAAGCACTCGGGATGCAGCCAGAGCAATTACAGGCCTCTGGAATCACAAGTGACAGAACCCAGGGTTTTATACTGGAAGGCATCGAGCATCCCTATGTATAAACACAGGGAAAGAGGAAAAAAAAAAAAGGGAAAAATGGGAGGCAGGAGGGAACATATGTTGGAGACAATCCTGCCTCCCGTAAAACTGCTGTTGAGTCAAGTAACCTGTTTAAAAACAATGTATTCCTCTAACTACAGCCACCTGGCTTGTAATTATAGTCCTCATTAGGAGCTGCTACAGGTCTTGAGTGATTAGTTATTGTTTATAAACTGTTCAACTGGAGACCACCTGTTTTCATACAGCACCGCACCTTCGTCTTGCCTGGCTGCCTCGTGCTTATTAATAGGAAAGCACCTGTTTCCTGACAGGGCAGACCCAGAGATAAACCTGTGTGGAGCAGCTGGGGGAAAGGTCTTTGTGAAGGACACCCAGATCTATTTGTTGCTATTAAGCTGTCGCCAGTCGCGGTTGGAGCATCTGACGACGGAGTTGCGCTGCCTCGCGTCTCCCGTGTCCGCGTGGACTCCCCGGCATCAGATGTGGAGCTCTTGGAGAACATTTATAATTAGCCTTCCAGAGATTGGGAAATCCAGAGAAATAAAACACGGGGTTTGAATGCTGGCACTGATTGTTAAAAGGGTTAAGCGCTCCTGTACGCAAAGCGGCCGAGACGAAAGGGAAGGTGAGCGGCTCCGTGCACGGATGCAGGAGGTGAGGCATGAACACCGTGTCCCTTAAATACACACAAGGATCACTGCAGCCCCACTGGCAAAGACAAAGAGGAGGCACTGATTTTCTCAAGGCGATTCAGTCATGTAGACAGCAAACTCATGCTACAGTTAAAATATTTAGAGCCAGATTCTGCTCTGAGTCATGCTGGATTCAGCTGATTTATTCCCAAACCCAAACAGCGTAACTGAGACCAGAATTTGGCCCCTACACCCCTAAACTGTTGTTATCCCATCACCAATTTTCATCTGCCATGAGTGGCAAATGACAACTTTATTTTATTTATTTTATTTTTGAAGTTGCCTACCTGGTTTTGAACTAGAAATGAGCTCTGTCTCCAAGGCTGTGAGTCTGGGAGAGTGGACACATGAGCAGAGAGGCAGAGCTGGAGGCACAAAGCCAGAGAGCGCTCTGCATGGAGGAGACGGCTGTGTGCTCTGAGGAGCAAGCAGCAGGCTGTGCCGTGCGAGGGGCACACCAAACCTTGCTTGGGCAAGGAGGAATGGGACCATTTGGCACTGGGATGAAGTCAGTTTTAAGGAGTGCATCCGGTGTTTGCAGCACTTGAAATCCTGGGTGATGCAGAGAGCAGTGGGAGCTGCCATCCTTTAATGTGTTGGTGGGGGTTGTAACATTCCTGGGCTCCCAGAACCCAGAACCCTGTTCTATTTTTAAGCACTTGTGGCTGTGTCTTAACCCTTATCCATTTTAATATTTGCTGCTGTGGTTTTCAGTGGGCATCCCACATCATCTGGCATTTTATGGAGGATCATTGAGTTTCCCTTTTCCCCTCCTTATGAACCAAAAAGCTCCCTCTGTACATGACCTAGGAATATTCCCTAGAAAAACAATATTTATTTTCCTGATCAGCATTTTTTTTTGGGATTGGCTGATCTTCCTGAAGGGCATGTTATTGCTCATAGGCAGTTGGTTTTGCTTACTCATTTATTGGATAACAGATAGTTTCCAAAATGAGACAGCACATCATGAAAAATTAGGGGATAACAGTCTCAACATTAAGCCAGGAAAGTTTTCCATATTAAGACACAGTGGCATGATGAACAACCCAGTCACCACCCCATGTTCCCACATAGCAAATGTTAGGCACCTGTGCATAGCAGTGAATCATCTTATCAGTTGGTTATTCACGGCTGAACATATTCCCAGCCCTATTGCTCAGTGTTTGACCATCCCCAAAGCTTCTTCGCTCCCTGCTCTTCCTCAGGAGCAAACAAAAAACCTTCCACTTTATGTGAAACATGAAAACTTTCGCTTTGTGTGAAATAAGCATGGCTAAAGTCAACAGATTTATGCAACTGAACTGGGATGAACATACTTATCTGTTCAATAATTAAATTATAGCCGTGGTCCCCAGCATTATTTCACAGATCCTGTGAATCCCCACTCCCAACAGAACATCAGGATGAGCTACATCAAACCTGTCCACCCAAAGTCCCCCAAGAACACAGAGCCACCGAAGGATTTACACACATTTGGCAGAACAAATGACAAATAACTTGGTATCTTAGAAATTCAGGTGTGAAACTGAGTTTTTTTGGGGGGTACAGGATCCTTACTCACTACACTTTTATTGTGTTGGTTTTACAGTTGTAGATGTGCTCAAACCTATGAAAACAACAGAGTGGTTCATTATTCATTGCAAAATAGTATGTACACTCCAAATGGTTCATGGTGATAGCAGTCACAGGTTTGTGTTTTAAATATGCTTACCTGAAGTAAAATATCAAATGAAAGGAGCATAATTTGATAAATAACTGGAATAATAGATTGTGTGAAAAACAATCATATCAATCCCTTGCTTAAAGAAAAACCCCATGGACATAACCCTCTGAGCATAGTTCCCAAGCATAAAAGTGTTTTAGATTCATAAGGGATTTATCAATTTTCCCTTTCAAATATGGGAAATGCTTGTTGCAATGACAACATCATCATGCTGGAACAATGGTAAATACACAAATAAATAACTAGCAATAGTTACCTTTCTATTGTCCTACCACAGCTTTTCTGTTAATGTTTGGGTAGATATTTATACAATTCACCATCTTGCAAAAAGAGTACATAAAAGCCCAAACCCAACAAAGGACTGAGGGGTTACAGAGCAGCACAGAGGGGTCTCTTTTTAAAGTGACTAACCCAGTTGATTTCAATACGAGTTTGGAAAATAATCAAAAGTTCTCCATTGTGGAGAACTGGCAATAGGATCTGCAGGAAGCCCAGATCTTCCTTGCCCAGTGGGTTTCCACATGTTTGGAGAAACCAGAACTTTCCGTAGCTGGCGCAACCTCTCTCTTTGAAACCTTTTTCTTGCTGTTTCTTTTTTAAAGGTGTTAAAGAAATATGACTGTAATAACCACTGACAAAAATCTCTGGGCTTGAACTGAAGTGGGAAATCACAGAGGTTACTTATTTCCTCATGTTTTTACCATTTGTTCTCTTTTCTTGAGGAAGTTGAAAGACCTGAGATTCAAACTTAATAAGGCCCCATGCCGTTCCTAAGAGTATTTACACCATGCAAAAAATAAGCCAGCACATTTCTTATATTTAAATTTGTTTTCAGTCATCTAAGCTATTACACAGTAGGCCATCCCCAAACCTTTTGTAACAAGCAGTAAATGTTTCTCAGACAAGGGAAAGAATGATGTGTTCAACTGCAGCTGCTTGAGCCCAGGAAAGCGACAAAACATTGGAGCGCGTGCGCTCCCCACATCCCAGTTTGTTCCAGCATCCTGGAAGCGCAGCTGCCTCCAGCCCCTGGCACGTGCTGCAGACGTGTGCGTGGGGTGGCAGCCTGGGGGATGCCCCACAGGGGTGGCAGCAGCCTCTTTTGACAGCTGGAGCTCTGTGGTGCTGTGGAACCCACAATGACCTTGGGATTTTTTAACCGCAGTCGCTTCCCGTTCTCAAGGCTCTGCCCCAAGCCCCTTTGGTTCAGTGGGAAGCTTTCCATTTCTGGTGGTGGGGAGTGAGGGTAATTCTGCTGAGTACCAGTTGTGCAACACATGCTCTAGACACCACCAGGAGTTCAGTTCTAATTCTGGTCCATGTCTAATAGCTTGGTGTGTCAGGGAGAAAAACAACCCTGGCCCTGGAAATTCTCTGAAGCAGCAGCAGGGCCACAGAGGTAAAGACAGTTTTCAGTGCAATTTGTGTGTGTGATAACCAAGGAACTCTTGGAACATGTCCTCATATATCCCAAATAAACAGCGTTACAGAAGCCTTCCCAGTGAATCTGCCTTTTCAATCCCTTCTGGAGAGACTTTATCATCTGAAGCAATCATGCATGGAAGGAATGTCTGAAGGCCTCAGTGACACTCATTAGTGGTTTTTGGATGGCATATTGGGGAAAACTAGTTTTGTTTTGTTTAAATTCCTTCTGCAAGCAAACGTTAGCACCTACAAACTCCAAATACACCCCATGTCCATCAGCTGGAATGCCGATGAGACATTTCGTCCAGTGCTCTACTGAGTCACTGTAAAAATAACCCCACCAAGAGCAGCTGACCAGACTCACTTTCATGTCAATCTTTTCTCTTTTTATTTTTCTCAAAAAAAAAAAAAAAAAGCCAATTAAAATTTGAATTTAAATGTAAACGCACCGATCGAGGAGGGTCCTTAGATGGAAGATCCAAGTCATTATTAAAAAAAAAACCCAAAAGCTGAAATATTCAGACACATATTTGCCATGGAAACCTTGGAAACAACATCAACATGAATCATGCTGGAAGTGAGTGGGCACGGAGAGGTTTGGAGGGTCCTGGTTGCCAGCCTGAGCCCAGCGAGAGCCGCTCTCCGTCCCCACGGGTCGCTCCACGCCGCGGGATCGCCGGGGTCGCATCACCATCCGTGCTCATGGCATCTGGGGAAGACACAGCGGGGCGTTACGGGGCAAAATGTGCCTGTCCTCAGCTGCTGTGCTGCCAGCAGTGATTATTTTGTCTCATAATATCATGTTTTCTAATCGACCAAGTGAACCTCCAGCCACTGGGCATTTACGCAGCTGCAACTGGGCTGTGTGTAAGTGAATTCCTTTGAGAAGCATAAAGAACGTCCCAAAAATAGCTTCTAACAGACATTCTTTAATGCCTTCCTGCATTTGCTGCCTCTTTTTCTGGATTTCTCTCTTCCTCTTCTCTGTTGGCCCAGATGGATTCTGAACAAGTTTGACTGCTTTGTTCTCGTGGCTTCTCCTGATGAACAAGGCTGAGAATCTCTTTAGTAGGTGTTTGCTTTTTTATTTTTTTCAGCCTATGTTCACTCTCAGGATAAGTCTCACAAACAGTTTGAGGGTAAAATTGCTATAATTCCTGTTTGAACTTTTATCCGACTGGAAAAGATAAGTGACTGAAAGTCTTAAGAACAAACAGCAAAAATAATCTTAGAAAATGTCCTTTACCCTTCTGTTTGCTTTTGTTTCTTCCTTTATATATATTTATTTTCAGAAATTTAAATTTTAGGTACGCATACGAAGAACAGTCTCTATTTTTCAGTTTCTCTGGGTTAGGGTCTGACCTATGGTGTGGTGGTTTCCTACCAGAGAAGGACGTTCAGTTGAATTATCCTTTTAAAAGACATTTCAGAGAGAAAGAATAGCCCCCACCACCAAAGCAGAAGCTGAAAAAACCCTCAGGTTATGAGGATGAGGCATCTTATTGAGGAAAGCAGCATAAGTTCTGAATTCCTATAAGCTTCTCTACATGTGATAAATTTACTTTGAAGTCCCTTTAAGCATATCCTAATAGGCATTAAAACTGGAATCATCTGAATTTCAGCCTTTATAGGTAAAGTCAGTGTTCATTTAGGGCACATAAACACAGTAAGGTAAACATAAATCAGTTTTTGACTCGTGTTTACTGCGTCAACTGCTTCAGAGTCTCCTGGTGGCTAAAGCTAGAATACGTAACTTTGCATTTATTCCAGTGCTTCCTGATGGGTGATGACTTGCACCTCCTTGGTTGGTCACTGTGGTGTGAAACACCCCAAAATTTCCAGTGAAAATGCTGTGTATGCCCAGCAAAGAGTGTCTGTGTGAGACAGGTTACTCTGTTCAAATGTTTTTAGATGGAGAAAATTACCTTAATTAAATTCAGAAGCATTCCTTCCTACTCTCTCTCTAGAGATGAGTAGGAATTCTTGAGATGTTGCCAACAAAACAGAGCTCTTTCTGGAAAGGCTTGGAGCCTCAAAGCTGCTGATGCCCTCTCTGAATGGGAGAATACCATTTCATACAAATTATATATTTATTTTTACAGGCTGTGGTCTTTATGGAGGCTTTTCCCAGTTATGCCCCAAATTATCTTGTCCATTAAAAAAAGAAAAAAAAAAAAAAATCACATTAGGCATTCCTCACTTGTCTCTGTAAGATTTTATGATGCATGCTACAATTTTCCTGAAGGTGCTTGTATTTCTGATTGGTTTATTAATTCGTGTTTATTGTAGGTACTCTGGTATAATGTTTTATCTTAATTAGTATTTTTATACCCACTATATTAAGTACGTATGGGGGGCAGGTTTTTATGCTGCATGTCTTCCCAGTGCTGCTGAGGTTTAGTGTTTTACTTTAAGAAGGAAGAATTATAATCAATTTAAAAGTAATTACAGGCACGTTTTGCTTCAAACACAAACTATGTTGCATTAACATGAGACAATATTTTAGGTTGAAATCCATAAGTTTTCAGTCTGATAAGCCCCCTGTTGAGCTGTGCCTACCTTAAATTAGGATAAACCTGTCTCCTTAGGATAAAATCTAACCTTTATTTTTCCTCACAGAAATAAATCTTCCTGGTCATTCATTGATGAAAGAATTTAATCCACCTCTTTTTAAAATTAGATGTTTTGTTAACATAAGTCTGCAAAAATAATACGTATTTCTAGAATAATTCACTTGCATTTTAGATATGGGGCAAAATTCTCATGCTCAAATAAGTATTTAATTTCTTGAGTCAAGACCCTTAAAATCAGATCCAGTAGGAGTAGCAGAGCACTAAAACACTTTGGTTTTTTTGTCATGAGAGAATCAGAGTTTGAGCTTCTTGGTTCTTTGTGGTGGATATTCAAATAATTAAATGGCTACTGTTTAATATTTTTTTTAACTTTATTCTGTGATTACCTTTCAGCTTAATTTTTTTTTACTGAAGATATATATTTGTGTTTTGTATAGAAACAAGATATTTAAAATCTGATACTTTCCTGGTAAAAATCCTAGAAAACCATGATGCTTTTCACTTAATGTTCTTAATCTGTGAATGCAGTTTCTGCCTGTTTTGAGCAACTTCAATCTTGTATCATTCCAACTAGTGAAATGGAATTACCTTCAATCAGACAAAAGTATTTGGATTTTTAACCTCTGTTTCTGACACGGGCTGGGCATTTGCATTCAGCAAAGGTTGATGCAGGAGCACTTTGGGTGGTGAGATGGCAATTCTACTCTCCAGGAGGAGCGAGCTGTAAATTTCCCACCACTGAGTTGCTGACTCACTCAAATACTTCAGACTCCTCTAAATGCAAGATCCAGTGGGGCTGCTGAATTATCCTAGCCTGTTTTTCAAAAGATCCTCATGTCACAATATCGTTCTGAATATGATTTTTTTTTATTTTTTTTTGTCTGGATAAGTATTTAATTTGAGATTTCCGTAGTGGAAGTGAATTGAGTTGAGACATTTTAAGTGCTTCTTCGTCTATCATTAGAGACACCAAGTGACACAGGAAAAGATAATGAACATAGAAAGAGCCCCCAAAGCACTTTTAGATCGTTTCCTGAGAGTCAGCAGGCCAATATTGACTTTGATTAAGCACTCACTTCGGTCCCATTAGTTTGGCAAACTGTGAAACAGAAGCGAGCGTCCTTTCCAAGTTGGTTTTGCATAAACTCTTTTACAACTTTACTTCTGACTTTGTTTGGAACATCTCTGTCGTTTTGCTTTTTGGTTTTTTTTTCTTCCTTTCCTCCTCAAGAAAGATATTTCTTTAAGTCTTTTGAAGATTCCATAATCTAAACCTCACATAAGGATTTATGGTACGAAACAGTGACACTTAACAATCTTGTTTTGTGCCTCAAAACTGCAGAGGAAAGCAAAGATACGTATTTCCTTCTCAGAAGTTTGTGTGTCTGAGATTTAATTGCCAGATTTTAAATTAAAGGATTAGTTTCTGAAATTATTTTCTGGAGTAGATGAATATTATGGTTCTAGAAACTGCCTGCCATTTGTCAGGGAAAAGCTCTTTGTGCTCCTTTGGTGTGAGCTTGAGTCCTGGCCTCTTGTGGTAACAATCAGGAAAGATCCATGGGAAACTCGACAGAACCTTTGTAGGTGTTTTTATTGTAAATCCCACAAATGCTTTTTTTTTTTTTTTTTTTTTTTTTTTTTCTCCCAACAATAATTTAAAACAGACAGTGGGCTCTTGTCCCTTTAGACTCTGTGTAGAGTTGGGGATCCTGTGACAAGCCTCGAGGTTCTGGTGGGTTTTGGGTGCTGATAGAAGAGGAGCTCACTGCAGCTGGGTCACCAGGAGGTCTTTTCCAACCTAAATGATTCCGTGATTCTGTGATCATTTAGGAACCCTGAGGAAACCCAGAGCCTGTTCTTAGTCTGAGAGCAGGCACTTAGAGTTGGGGGAGTCATTACAGAGATGAGGGATCTTGCAAATGTTTCCTTTGCCATGAGGGAACTCTTTCAAAATTCTGTTTTGTCTGGACACTCTTCACTGATTTATGTGCTCTGTAAATCTCTCTGGGCCATGAGTCCTGTTAAAGGTACCCAAATCCAGAGGTACCAAAAGGTATCTCAAAAATAGATAGTTTTTTACTGTAACTTTCTGCCCTTTCTAGTTCCTTTCAGGTTGAGAAAATCCTCATCATTGCTTTTCAATATTTTTGTTTCTAACACATGAGAAAAAAAATTATGTTGCACTTAAATGAAGAAAAAGAGTAAGAAAAGGATTAATTCACTATTTCTTAACATTCTTCAAGCCAATTAGCAATAGGCCTGAAGAACAGACATCTGACAGATTGGCTATAATTGGCAGCATTTTCTGTGGCAGTTTGCTACCACTCTTCTGCTTCACCTGGAAAGTCTTTAAAGAGGTTACATCGCTGAGCTGACATTGCAACAGTCCAAGATCATGTCCATCATCATTTCTGTTAAAATTGATTTCATTTTAGGAATGCCCTACAAATTATTTCACATATCCTTGTCGCTCTGTGCCACCAGAAATACTTATTAATGCATTGCTAAATATTTTATAATCAAACAATGTATTACCATAAATAAAAGGGGAAAGAAAGTAGGTTATTTCTTATCCCAGCATTATAATCAGGAGTATTGTAAGGGTGGATTAATTAGCTGAGCCGAGGCACTGAGTCCAAGGTATTGCTAGATAATTTTTTATCTCAGCATCTTGTTTTCCAAGCCTTAAAGGTAATCCAAATGAAGGTTTCTATTCCTGTGTATCTGCTAGTGTACAGCACACATAGGCACGAGCACAGTGGTGCACACATGCCTGAGCACAGCGACACAGAGCGTAGGCACACACAGATTTCTACATGAATTTGACATTGATTTCTGGGGTAAACAAATGGTTTTAAGTCTTTACTTGCCCAAAGCTAGATCATAATATTCTGCATTTCAAAGTGCCCAAGTACCTTTAAAGTGATGGCTGCAGAGTCCCCCAAGGCATAAAGCAGATAAAACCTTCTTTTAAAAGTATTTTGCTCACCTTTGTAAAAAAAAGGAACTTGGGGTTTATTGAGTGCAGGAAAGGCTCATTCCCATAGTAACCAATGCAGGGCTGATATTGATCAGCAGAGTCAAAGGCAGAACCTACTGACAGGAATAAAGAGCGACTATTCCTTATCCTCATATGTATTCTTCCTGGAGTTCTGTAGGTAACCGATACCACAGGCGTGGAGCAGGAGCTGCTGCGCCTTTGGTCGGGTCGTTAACACACACCAGGGCTCCTCATCCAGGAGAAAAGCTCTGAGTATGCCTGATTTTTCACTAGATCCTGCAGCCTTTTCCCTGGTAAAACTCCCCTTGATTTTAGAAGGACTTTCCTCCAGCAAGGTGTGTGCAAAATTGATCCTTTTGTCTTGGCCAGCCTTTGAAATCCCCTTTAATGCTTTATTTTCTACCTCAATTAATGAGACCTTAAAGGTGCTTAAATATCCCCTCCTTTGTTCTCCATACTTGTGGCAGGTGTGAGATCTGATAAATTCACATTTGCAATCACGCCTGATCGCTCTTTAATGATTTCATTAAGTGTTAAATATAAGGCTTAGCATCCTTTTTATGTTAGGCATTCCTTTTTGAACCGCAGGGCTTCACAGAGAAGATCTTTGAGACCAAGAGCTCGTGAATTGTTAGCATTCAGTACAATGCATGTACATACCTTAAATCCTCATCATGATTAGATCATTCCCAGAATTGACAAGTCTATAAAAATGAAGAAAGGAGACCTAAGAGAGCTGTGCAAGGAAAGATATTTTGTAGAACATGATATCACATAATAAAGAATAAATTCTCTCAAGTCTGATAGTTTTACAAGATTTTACATACTCCTAGGCAGGTAATAATCTTCCTTAGGGTTTTTTTTTTTTTTTTGGTTGGGTTTTTTTTGTTGTTTATTTGGTTTTTTGAGTTGTTTTTTTTTTGTTTGTTTGTTTTGCTTTTTTTTTTTCCCCTGGACCTGCAAGGAGCCTTAACATTCTTTCCTGACAAAAACTGTTAGATAACAACTGAGCCAAAATTAAATAACCCCAAAAGTCTTCCTCTCTAATCCCTTCTGTGCATGCTTAATGTTTCATTCTCCCACTTCAATTATGCCATCTGCATTATGTCTTTTCGCTCCCAACTCGGAGAGTTGTTAAAAGGAAAAGCCTCTTTGAGAGCGTCACAGCTCCATTATGCAGGCCTATACCTGTGCTGGCAGCATGCTCTTCTTCTCACCTCATATTGCCTTTTGCCTGGGAAAGAGATCCCTGCCGTGCACATCAAACTGGAAACTGAAATGAAATTAAGCTGGTATGCAGGAGGTGGAGTAGGTTGTGATAAATGAGCAGAGGACACTCCAGGAAGAGTTTTTAACTTAGTTCTTTGGGCCAAAAAAAATCACCAGGCTCAAAGCCCGGTTGTGGAGGTTGAAATCCTAGCCCAAAAAATCAATAGCAGGGTTTGACTCTGGATCCTTAATAAGGAAGGTAGCCTGGTTTCCACAGATGCTGGGAACACACAGATGTCACTGGCTCCAGTTGCACATTCAGATGTCAAATTACAGGCAGGGATTTCCAGCCATTAGGTTCAGACTCTTCATTTCCTGTAGCAATCCATCTCTTCACAAGGTGTCATCAAGACTTTTTCCAGGATCTTGGCTGAGCAGCAGATACACTGGGCATTTTTGATAGACCATATTGGATTTCCAGTGGAATCAATTCCTCAAACTGATAATGAGTAACACAAGGCTTTTGGAAATTCTCAGAAAATTCTTAACCTTTGGAAGACCAGCTTGGTAAAAATCACTGATGAGTTTATGATTATTTGAAGATGGTCACAGTATATTCATTCAGAAATAATTAAAGAACAAGTTTTGGAAAGGTGTTTTATATTTTCACCTTTTACAACCACAATGTAGGCAGTAGCTTGTCCTCTGTTTCATATCTTTTCATTAAAACTGGTTTTCAGTTTATTTCTAGCTTACAACTGTAACACATAATATCTCAGCCTGACACCCCATATGATTTGAAAATTTTAGGGGAAAAAAAAAAAATCCCATGCATAATACACATTTATAAACACACATATACTGCAGATTAAATCGTGCACTGGAATGCAGAGCCATTTTTCTCTGACTGACTTACAGAGCTGTGCTCTGGAGACAATTTTATGTTTAGTTTAAAATGGCTGCAATATCCAACACCGAAAACTGACTGCCGTTTGCAGCCTTCGCCGTCCCCATCTCTCCAACAAAATAATTATCACCAGGGGCTTAGTTTCCAGGATTTTCAGATGTTTCTGGAGCCCTGGCTGGGTGTCCCACCACATTATCACGACAGACCCAGTACCCGCTGAGGAGCGATCTGGGCACAACAGGACCAGCCCGAGCATTTGCGCGACAATCGGAAAGGTTCTGGAGAAGGATGTGCTGACACAAAATGCTGTCCTGGGGACCTTCTGTGCCATTATCTTTAAATGATCCATAATCATTAGGAAGCTCTCCTGGCGCTACTAGGATGAGTTTCTTGGAGGAAAAGAAGTCTCCTGTGTAATCCAGTGCTATCGTTTAAAGCTCGCTTTCACTTCTGGAGCTCCGAGAAGTTTTTAAGTTTGAATGGCTTCATTTGATGTGTCCTGCGGTAGGGGCTGTCTGCTCCCTCCCCTTTTCATCAGAACAGTTTGAAAAGCCATCAAAATGGTTCTTGCAATTTTAAAAAGTATTAGCTGAGTGATGGGATGTTTATATTTTACTGCTGACAGCTCAGAAGTAAAATTAGAATAAGATCTGAATGATAGTTTTTTGTTATGAACAATTTAAATATTTTTCATCATATTCTGTCAAAACCTGGTTGGATACAGAAGCGCAAAGAAAATTTGATCCAGAAGAACACCAAGACCAGAGCTGTTTGAGCATTAGTACTTAGGATAAAATAGAAATCCAAGGGCCTGGAATTTCCCAGAAGCCATTAGAGGCCTACCAGCATTTCCAGAGACGTGGCCAACAAAGTGCAAATACCAGAGAGATCCACCAGAGCTGTGCATGGCAGGAATCCTTTCTACAGACACAGCTGGATTTGAGGGCTGTGGTGGAAATTCTGCAGGGGAAAAAGAAAGGGGATAAGGGATTCTGAGGAATGCTTCTGTGCAGCTCCCAAAATGGTCAAATTGGATGGTGTGACACTGGGAATTGGAGCATGAAGGTGAATGGGGCTTGGAGCAACTTGGTCTAGGGGGAGGTTTCCCTGCCCTTGGGAAGTTCTCCCTGCCCTTGGAATGGGGTTGGAACTGGATGATCTTTAAGGTTCATTTCAGCCCCAACCCAACCCATCAGTTCCATGAGGCAGCAGGAAAATTGTTCTGAGACATTCAAGCTACCAAAATTCAGCAGGAGGGAAGTGTCTTTACCCACCACCAAAGAAGTAAGGACACCACAAAAAGTAGTTTCTGAACTGCTAAAGGATCAATTTTTTTTGTTGTTATTTTTGTTGAGAGAAATTTATTTCTTTCTTGCTTTATCTAAGGTGGTTGGACCATATCTGGCCTTTTTCTTTGCCTTCTCCAGATGTCTTTGGCAACTTATCAGCTCGTGGGTTCACCTGGGATTTTAGAAAACCTCACTGGAAGTAGATCATGCAGGATCACAGCAAAAAAAGGCAAATTATTTTCTCTTCTCTGCCTGAAAGCTAATTTTCAAGTCCATCCTTTCATGTGCTTTACGAGCGATTAAAATGAAATTAGTTCAGGAAGGATACTGCTCAAGATCATTTTAAGATTTTCCAAAGCTCACCAGCTTGTTGACCTGTAAACCACCTTTAGCTGGACAGATGGCAAGTAACAAATTGATCTCAGCCAATAAAAATCTGTCAGAACAATCTGCTGTTGGCAGGTGTCAGATAATTATCTCAATGAATAGATAAGCAAAGTAATAAGCAAATTAGAAGCTTCCATTGTAAATAACAGGAGGAATTTTATTTATTTGTTGCAGGCAGGGCCTTGATCATCTGCTGAAAAAAAAACCAACAAAAAAAACCCCAAACCTTGTCTGATACCATAGGAAACTCACTGAAAAGTTGTGCAGGTTGAAGGTGGTGTTACCAACACTAAGTTTTTTTTGCTTTTCAGCACTTTGACTCCTCTATACTGCTTCAAATTTCCAAGAAATACTTGGCTGAGATGTGGCAAAAGTCCATGTCAGAGCAGTTGTGTGATATATTGTTGTGGTTGCAGTTATTTTTTATATGAACAAGCTGTCAGAAGCCTATTTGCAAACCTGGACCTCCCTGCCCTGGGCACGCTGACAGAAAAGATGGTCTCTGTCCCAAAACTCTCACCCTGAAATAGAAGACAAGAAGATATAAATTGGGTGTTGATGGGCCAAAGAGAAAAGTGCTGTGCTCAGAAAGGAATTCCCAGAAAATCCTGCAGCAGGATGGTGGATAGACACAGGCAGGGACTTGGGCAAATGTCTGGACTCCATGATTTTAGAGGTCTTCCCCAACCTAAATGATTCCCTGTGATTCCAAGACCATTTGGGACACCACAAAGAATGTGGGACTGTTTGCATTGGGATTTGAGAATATTTAGCATCTTTGTGAGATGTTTGGGGTTTTTTTGTCACTGGCATCAGTGTGAATGCATGTGTAGTACAAGGGGTTGGATAGAAAATGGCATTGTTTATTTTACTGCTTTTTTAAATGTCTCTTTGGTACCTCTAGGGCTGAGTGTGACATCTTCAGACACAGAACCTCTCCAAGGGGGGCTGAAAAAAGTTGATCCAGCTGACAAGAGGCATGTTGCAAGTTAAGGGCAGATTCATTCCTCTCTTTGCTGGAGTTATACCTTACATTAACGTGGATCATTAAACCTTTGCTTTTAGGGCAATGACCACCAAGGTTTGCTGTGTTTCAGGGTGGGATAGGCCCTTCTGCAAAGGGAGCTGAGGTTTCCTGCCCTGTTGATAGCACCCTGCACATCCTGAGCAGCAGCCAGCAGGGATCAGCTTCCAGAGGCATCAGCAGCCACTCTTTCTGTCTTTTCTCCTGTAGGTAATTTTCTAAAGCAGCATAGAACACCAGACTTTCATGTACAACTTATTGCTGAGCAAGAGATGAAAGTCTGAGAAATCAAAGCCACAAAGAATATTTCAGATCAAACCTAGTTTAAATGGTGATGTGGGTTTACCTTTCTCTTCTGTGTTTCATCTGACTTTGCAAGGCTGTGCTTAACCCAAGCTTCACTCTGCCTCTGAATCAGGTTATGTCTGCTCCTTGGTGTTCCCCCAGGGCTTGGTTTGCTTTCTCAGGGCTGGGTCAGGACTGAAAATGCACCTTTTTAGGAGCAGCCAGGGGCTAAATCAGAATAAATCCCTCCTGCAAACTCCCTGTCCTCTGCAGGGGCTGGGAAGTGATGAACAGCGTAGAATCACATAGAGGAGGATGATGATGCCTCTTCCCAGCATTTTGCAAAAAAGTAGGGAAAGAGGACACTTCCTCATCACCCCCAGGGAGAGGATTTGATGCTGCCTGTTATCGTGAGCCCAGCAAGATGTGGCCAAGGGTGTGATCTGTATTTAGGGGAGAAGGGAAGCCGGGTGGTTCAGAGATCTGCTGCCCATCCGTCTCCCCCTGCTCCCCGTGGAGAATATCCTCCCACACCGTTCAGATTTCAGCCAGAGGTTTTCACTGCAGGAGGGTCATCCTACGTAAATCAGAATTAATTACTCTATTAACCCAGGCATTTAGTTCTTATTACTCAAGATGCTGCAAGGCAAGAGCATAAGGAGGGGCACTTCAGTTTGAACCAAGCAACCAGGGTACAGGTGGCCATGGAAAATTTGGATTTGAAGATTTTTTTTTTAATATTTTCCCAAGGGTTGACATCTCAAAATGAATACTAAATTTGCTTTTTTTGTTGTTTTTTCCCCCTCTGATAAATAGAAGCCAATATCCACTTAGACACCTTCTTTCCTCTGGTTTCAAGGGGGAGTTTGAAATCTATGGCTCCTAAATATTTATTTTTTTTTAACAACCTAGTAGCTGCTGTGGCTTTCTTCTGTTGAAAGTTGGACTTCAAGATCCTGGAGGTGTTTACCAACCTTAATGATTCTATAATTTTATGTTTTCTTCACAGTGAGATCCCTGGGCCAGGCTCATCAAAATTAGTAGCAATTAGAGCCACCGTGTCTTAGCATTTTTCATGCTGGCAACGGTGCATTTTCAAGGCACCGTTTTCTGGATAAATGGTGGAAAGAACATTTTGTGACTCCCCCTTCAAAAAAAGGAAGCTCAGAACAGTTGCTTAAAATAATAAATGGAAAACCACAACTGGGGATAGGCACATTTTTGTTCCAATGTTGAACCCGTTTCTTTCAAAAGGCAAGGGTAATTCAGAGGGAAGATCTGTAACATAATAAGCTGTATAAAAGCAGCCTAATCAGCTGCTTTAAAATGTGGATGCAGCCCATGCCATGCAGTAGAAATGCTTTTCTTTTTGGAAGAGTTGGGCCATTGTATCCCCATAATTTTTAATCTGAAGGAACAAACATTTTCACGGTTCCTAATTGAGAACCTTTTGTAAACAACATTCAAGTTGTAACTTAGTGCATTGACTATTTCTTTAGTCTCTGGAAAAATCTGTTTGTGACCCTCATTTATTTTTTTTTTTCTGAACTGCGTTCTTAGGGAAGGTCACTTCAGTAAAAATGATACCAAAAAATTGACACACCAAATCAAAAATTATTCCTGTATTTGTTTCTGTGTAGTCAGGGCAATGCCATCTCAATTCCCAAAATAATGTTTAAACAAAAAGTTCAAAGCTCCTTTCAACTTGCTTCAGATTTTACTGCATATTCTTAATAAACCCTCTTCATCTGCTCCTGTGGAAATGGGAGCTTTCAAGCAATGTAAACCTAGCAAAAAGCCTTTATATTTTTTACTTCTTTCCTTACCAGCACTGCTATTATCACATGGTGTGTTCCACATGATAAGCCATTCATTAAAGCATCACCTACTGTTTTTTTCCTCCTCACTACCAGCTAGAACATGATCTGTCTCTGCAGGAAGACATTGGACCTCTGACCTCTTTTGTAGCTATTCCAGGCAAATATAATAAACAGGGTTCAGCGAGTTTGTGTAAATCTCTGATTATGTTTACTCTGAAATCCAAGTGTTCATCTCAGGCAGAAAAATTAAGGCTGATTTTCAAATATTATGTACAAACTCTAGCTACTAAGCATTCCATAATGAGCACTTTGGCAATTTAAAGCAAATTATGGTTCCCACTAGGCAGGAAAGATATACAGTATAGTCAAGTAAAGATTGTATGGTGTTTGATGAAAAATAGGCACGCAGAAAAACACGATACAGGCTCCTGGCTCCAGATGAATGAGGAGATCCTGTGTTAGTGCACTTCATTACTGAAACTTTGCATTGTTCCTCACTTCTGAAAGCTTGGGCTCAGTCTGCTAATGATTTCTGCTGCAGCTTGAGTAAACATCACCCTGGAGAACCACCTGTTGTGGCAGTACGTGCCCTTCTGCTCTCATAATGGATGGGATATTTGGGATATTGCAGTGTAAAAGGGCAATTGAGACATTGGTGTAGCCCTGGAATCCAGCGCTGTTGGGTTGATGTGGCAACTCTCACGTGAAGAGACCTGCTGGAAAACACTGGGAATGCCAAATTTCCCTCACTAGCAGCAGGAAGAGCTGTATGATGGATCTCTGCTCAGGACAGAACATATCTCAGCACAAAGCAGTGCATTACATCCTTCCAGGTGACAATATTTCATAGAGACTTCATCTGGGAGAATGAGGGAAGAGAGAGATCCCTGCCATTAATCTCAGCACCAACTGGGTGTTCAGTCCAGCCCAGTCACACATGTGGGGTCTGAATTCATCTTTTGAAGAGGAGAAAGGATTTGTATTGGTCTGGGAATCCAAAAAGGAGATGGAAATGGGTAGTGTTGCTGTGTTGTTCTGCTGGTTTGTGCAATAAAAAGCCACACAGCTGGAGAATTTCTCCATTCAGTTTTGCCATTTCTGGTTTAAATTTACCTGATTTTGGGTTAGTTCTTTACAGGTTGGGTAGTAGGTTTATATCTACCAGCTAGCACAATTATGTTGTTTTACAGAATGAAAAGACATTGTCTATCAGTGCTCTTCTCAGGGTAAGGTGGAAGAAAAAAAGCCCAAAATAAAATAAAAAGAGCCTAAATGAATGAGGTGTCTGGCACTAAACAATACATCTCATTATGCATTCTTTAAAAGCACTGAAGTTAAAGATCATCTGACTTCACTTGATTATTTTTTTTACCTAAAAGAATACTCTTTCTATTGAAACTCAATGAACACATGAAAAATAAAAAATTCCCATTTTAGCTTATGAAATGGGAATTTGGAACATAAAGTGGTTTTGGAATGGTACTCTTTACATGCAGACTTAAGTTTGACATTGCTAGTTTCTTTAGAAAGGACTCATAGAAGTGGTGGGTTCTGCTGTCATCTTACACAGTGACAAAATAAGATTTTTAACATCTTATCTGTCCTTTCACCCAGGCTAAAACTTACCCTCATTAGCAACTGTAGCTGCAATTTACCAGGTTTTTCTCTAAATTCTTAAATTCACAAATTTAGTTTGATTTAATTTCACCAGTCCTCTTCCTTCAAGGGTGACTAAACCAGCAGAATATCCAAATCCATGCAATTAATTATTTTCTCTTTCCCAGTGGGATTGCTGTATGACATTACCGATTTAAAGTTACAAGTGACTTAAAAAATTTTACTTTAGAAAAGCTAAACATGAAAGTGTGAGCTTAGAACCTGAGCAAAAGCACCTGATGAAATTAGATGTTTTAATTTCCTTCAATTTTGAGAGGAATGGTTTTTGAGAGAATGTTGCCATGGTTGGAATTATTTGTGCTGTAGGAGAAAGAGTGGACAACCAGGACTTAGAGAGTTTTGTGATACACATAAGGGAAGTCTCTGATTTCCAGGAGCTGTGGGAAGAGAAATGAGTTATCAGTACCTCATGGAATCATTTCAATAGGTTTGGGCTTTTTGGGTATGTTAGGGAATTTTTTTTTTTTTTTTTTTTGCATACCTCAGCTAAAGCTTTGAAATTTCCACAGAGCATTGTTAGGAAAGAAGATGATTAATTATTTATTGTGGAGATAGGAGCAGAGTCTGCTTCCATCATGATTCAGGGGAGGGGTATGGATCCAGAATTCAGTAGAGGGGTAAGCCCTGAAAGAGTGTTGTGTTGTGTGAGCATGGGTGGGAGAAGCTGAATCATTAATAATTGCAAATTGATCAGTTGGTTGTTTTATTTTTTTTTTTTGTCATGAATTATTCATGAACAGATCCAAACTTCTGTGAATATATTCAGTATTCACCTAACAGTTGGGATGAACAACTTTCAGAAACTAGTGATTGACAGTGAACCTTCTGGTACACTATTTAAACAATATTGATTCATGGGCTTGCTAATATGTTTGTCTTTATCGTAAAACTTGAGCAGACCCTCTCTGTTGGCAAAAGCACATAAAGAGCTGGTTGGGTGACCTCCCCACCCTGGATAAAACACATTGTACTTCATCACACTGAAACATCTGCCCTCAAAAATTACACTGAAGTATGGAAAGATAAGATCATAGTCGGAGAACCAGAGAATCCCAGACTGGTTTGGGTTGGAGGGGACATGAAAGATCATCTCATCCCACCCCTGCCATGGGAAGGGACCCCTTCCACATTCCCAGGGTGCTCCAATCCCCATCCAGCCTGGCCTTGAGCACTTGCAGAGATGGAGCAATGATGATTGACCGAATCAGCCCCTCACACAAATTTATACCCATACTGCAGATGGCAAAATTGCCCTCTTCTTGTCTCACTGTAAAGTGGGAGAGTTAAACACTGTATTCCTTGGTTCCTGCTTTTTTAGACTTCTCAAATCTTCGTGCACTTTACAACAAGTATCAATTCAATCAGCACAGAACACTCACTAAAACACTCCAGGAGTGAAACGCTGACTCAGATTCTTGCCTACTCCAATGACAAGCAGAAAGACAAGTTTGTCTCTAAATTCAACTTTGCAGAATTTCATGCAAGTCTTCAATGTTGGGGTTTTTTTTAGCCCACAACCTTTTGGATCCTAATACTGATTCTGAAACAAAAAGTGAAAAAAAGTGGAGCAGAGTCCCCATACTCAGGCAAAACCTCCAGCCCTTAATGTTGTGTTGACTCAGACCTTGCTGGAATTGTTGTCAGAGCTGCAGAGCGAAAATGCCCACAGAAAACATGAATGCCAGCACAAAATGAGGATTATAACAGGCAGGTTATTGATAGGTTTCCCTTAAAAAGAGGAATACAAACCCCCCAGCAGCTGGGCTCTGTCTCTACACTGAGTCCATAACTAGCAGAGGGCACAAGAGCTGTTTGTGTCATGGAAAGTTTATGTAGGTTTTGTGTGTGTGTGTGAGAATGGAGTAGGGATCTGAGGACATGGCCAAGGATTCCAGAGTGGGCTGAGGAACCCTGTGCTGGTGCAACACAGTGGGAAATCTGCTCCCACCCTGCTTTCTGGAATGCCTTGCTGCATTTAAAGCTTTAAACCAGCCTTTTCCCTCACAGATAATCACAGAAACCATGAAGAGTTGATTGAGTGGGATGTTCACCATACATCTTAGGAGTTAGGGTGATATTAGAGGTAAAACAGCCTGATGGTTTGAGGTGATTTGCTTTTGAATATCTGACTTCTCCTCCAGCTCCTGAACGTCCCAGTGCTCCTCAGCCCTCTTGCTGTGGGAGACCATTCCTTCACTGTGTGTCTGTCACAAATTCGAGATCTGATGGAGGGAGGTGTGTGGGAAGCTTTGACAGAGCAGTTGATGCCTGTAAAAAGCAAATGTCTCTGCTGCAGAAGGTGGGCTTGGCACCAGGGCAGTCACTGTCCCTCTGCCCAGCAGCTCCGAGGGGATGTGAGGCAGGAGAGCAGCAGCAGAGATATTTGCAGGGAAATAAAATGATTATTTTTTGTACTTCTGGAGACAAGACAACTGAGGTGATTGGATAAAAGCACTTCTTGGGTAAAGTGCAGAGCCAGGGTGGCCTCAGGAGAGTGGGGAGGACACAGAGGGGCACCCTGTTCAGAAATTTGTTTTCTGTAAATGAACTAAACACCCTTCTGCATTTTGTAATGGAGAATTAATATGCATGAAGAGTTCCTTGGCTAAGCCTATGTCTCCTCACTTTACTCTTCAAACTGGACTGCAATCTTTACCCTTTCTCTTATCAAAAATATCAAAACTTTTCCTGTTGAGTCTTGACGAAAGGCAACTAATTCAGAGAGGAAGGCAGCAAAGATCAGGACAAGCTGGAAAAGGGAAGTTCCATCTGACTGAGATGCCAGATTTGATGTACCTTCAGGTTTCAATTTCCTGGGGTTTTTGGTGGGTTTTTTGGTTTATTTTTTTCCCTTCCCTACCTTTTTTTTTCCCCTGAAGGAGGTAGGACATAATCCATCGTAAACCAGAGAAATACCACAGAATTCCCTTTTTCCAGCTGCCATACTGCCAGACATTTTAAAACACATTAAAATATTTAGGATCATAAATCGCAACATGAAGAGAACAGAAGAGCAGTAAATATCACTGTGTACCCATAGTAAAAATTAACTTAATTGAAAAACAAACAAAAAAAAATAAATTCTGTTGATAAGTCGTTACCAGGGGTGAATTTTATTTATCTGAACCAACCCAAGATGAATTCTTGGTCAATCTTCCAAGAACTTGCCTTTCTGGAAGCAGAATTGTCTTCTCTGCACCTCCCCATGCACAAATCCATGACATCTTCCATCAAGGCACAAATATGGGGACTTGATTATAACCATGAGTGGGAAAAACTATCTGGAGGTGGAGTGCACCAAAGGATGAACCACAGGGCTGCCACACAAATTATCTGGCAACAATACAAATTATCTGGCAACCAAAGAGCCTTGGAGTTGTGTGAGTGACATCAGGGGCAGCTATCTGCTCTCTTTTGTACAAAAAGTGAAAATGCTGGATGATTTTCCAGGGGAGAAAGCAGGAACCCCACATGTGCCTGTGTGCAGGGGTTGCTATTTACCTGCTGCACCCTGATCCTTTGGGAAGTGTTTTATTCGAATTAAAACACCCAGTATTTTTGTATTTTCTCATTTCATCAAATCCCATTTCCAGTGTTCCGCTAATGTCACACGCTAAAGCCGGAGCACCTTTGATCTCATTCTAAGCCCTGGAATAACGAGGAGACATCAGTCAGCCCGGCTTTGCTTTAAAGGAGATAGCACACAGTACCTGTGCTCAGTGTCATAATGCTCACAAAATATGAATGAAAAATCATTTACCTCTTCCCCATTATTATTTGTCAAAAGCTTGCCTGCATAGCCAAGCTTTAGGAAAATATCTTTAATTGTATTTTGAACCCAGCAGTTCTTATTTTGAACCTCTGGCTTTTTTAAGTTCTCATTCACCATATATTATAATCATAATAATCATCGTAATAATAATAATAATTACGAAGGGAAAATTTCTTTGAATGGTAAATTTTAGCCTCCTGGGACTGTCAATTGTGGATGGGCTCGTGATTGATCAGAATATTACACAATGGCGTGGTGTAATTCTTTAGTGTGATGTTGTAAAATGGAGTATTGCTTCTGTTATTTTATCCAGTTTGCTTTTATATGACAGGGTTTATTGTGCGTTATGTTGTAGCTCATTCCTCTGTTCACAATGCCTACTGATGTGTAATTATGACTTGTCTGAACTGTAAGAAGGAGCAGTAAGTGAAAGAAAATCTGCAAGCACACTTGATTTATGAGCCCTGATACTATATTACAGTCCTAATCTGCCTGCTTAACTTAGCTTCAGGCAAACTTACTGTATAACATGCTTACGATTAGCACTGCAGCAAGTTGTAGAAGATTTACTCTGTTGGAGCTGTGAGACTTTTTTTTTTTTTTTTTTAAATGATTTAGTCATTATTTCAGTTACAGGTATGGCAATAAATTATTCCCCATATAAAGACCCTGTGTCAAGGAACAGCAATTGCTAAAAGGCTTTTTATACAGTAACAAAGAACAGTGCTTGGAGTGTTTTCCTCGCACAAAACATCTTAATGTTATTGGTCATTTTTTTTATGATGAAACTTCTTTACACATTCTTCTCACAGTCATACAATTTGTTTTATTATACTGCAGCTTTTGTAGCTCAATACAATCTGCTTATTATAAGAATGTCTATTTGGACCCAGTGAATCTCATATTTTCAATAGTGGACCAAAATAGAAATTACTATGGATGTGCAAATGAAAGGAAGGCCATAAAGCAATGACCTAATGTCAGGAAGAAAAGATGTAAGGAGATTTGCATTTTTTTTTAATCACCATTCATGAAGACAGATGCATTCGTTCACTCCTGGTGAAACTATAGCATATTCAGAGCAGCCACTTTGGGTAAACCAGAGGGGCACATTATTACCCTCAAATAATAAGGATCAGTGTTGATCATTCAGGGCCTAGTTTGGGGCTCATTGAAATCACTGCCTGGCTTGCCATTTGACTTCCCTGGAATCCCTATTATACAGTATTCACTGGCAAATAAGCAAGGGATCTAAAGCTTGATCCAGGAAAAGGCTCCCATCAGTTAAATGGGTGGCAATCATTCTTTATTTTTTTTCTTTAATTTTTTTTTTTTTTTTTGCTGAACAGAACTGCTTGCTTGAGTCAAGATAGGTGTTCTCATCAGGATTTTCTAACTGGTCCTTAGAATGTAGCTTTTTTCTGGGGTTTATTAGCAGTAGGGTTTATTTAAAAAAATGAAATTTCATGTCAGAGAAGTGAGAACCAGATGAGATGAACAAATACAACATACACATCTACAGTGGATGAATTTTTAATGAAATAGCTTTATGGGAACAATTTCTAGGCAAACTTTCCTTTGTTTTTCATTTTTTTCCTTCATTAACACTGACATTGTGAATTTTAAATGTTATTTTTCTTCTTTGAAAACACCTCCTTACACCTGCCTAGAAGACTGTTATGATTGCCAGTGAGAGGACTTTCCAAGAGACACTGCACTCTCTAAGTAATTTGGTGTTTGGGGCATTGCAATAGCAAAACAAAAAGGTTTCTGAGAGGTGCAATGGAACTGCAAAAAAATGAACAGTGGACAATAACATCCTTTAATTAGGAACAACAGTATTTTCAAGCTTATATTGCTTCAGTGGAGTTACCATAAGCAATGAGCTTTTTATAGTATAACAATAAAGCCTTTTAATTTCTTGGGTTTTATCTTCTACAAAACAAAAAACAAGAAAAACAAAAACCCAGAACTCTGCTGCACATTATAGAGTCACCAAGGAGTTGGCTTTCCTACATCTGGGCTCACAAATGTGATGCTGAGCAGAAAACCAAGGCTGGAAGCGGAGATGTGTGGTGACCATGACCCACTGCCATCATTTTCCATCAATGTCCTTTGGCAACACAGGCCATTTGCAAGGGCAGAACTCACATCCTGGGTCTCCAAGTGATGGTCATCATGTTACAGCCATCATCTGCAAGTATTTGTTGATGCCATTGACTGAACAAAAGGTTTATGAGGCAGAAGATGTATTTTTCTAAATGCTGCTGTGCTACCTATAACCTAATTAACTTGACTTTAGCCAGCTGAGTATACCTGGAAACCAAATATATCATGTGGCAATTAGCTTTCCTCCTTCTGGCTTAGTACACTTAAGTTGTTTATTGAAAAGGTTAAATATTGATTGAAAATGGATAATAGAAGCATATTACAGTTGCATGCTAAATGGCAGAAGTTGCCTGTGAAACATTTCCAGTTACCCCACAGTAATGCAGTTAGAGAGCAGCAATCTGCTGCTGAAGCGCCCAGGCAAAAAAAAAAAAAATCAGGGACAAATATAAATCACCCACAAGGCAGCCGCTCTTATCGGCACGCTGGGCTCACACAAACGTGTTGGGAAGTTCAGTCATTAATTATCACCATGTTGAAATAATATAATAAAAATAATAATTGCTTGTGAAGCGATCTGTTGCCTCCCTCCTCCTCCTCCTCTGACGGAGGCTCCTCTCTGTCTCTTTCTCTCTTGCCATGGGAAGCCACACAGACAAAGTATCAAGTGATCACATAGCATGAACTACAGCCCCAGGCAAAGCTTGTTATTTTACTTGAAACGGTGATGCATTTAGGACCCAGAAACTGTCAATAATTTTTTCTGACTTCCAGGGGATAAAAATTCCAATTACGGGAACTTTACTGTGAAGCTGAATAGTCCAGCGCCACATATTAATATTACAAAACATCCTTAGCACCTATCAGCTCAGTTTTATCTGTAGTTAAGATCAAAATTGCGTGGATCTGTGAGATTAAGCTGATTTAGTCTAATTGTTGCTTGTTCTGAAAAGTGGGAAGTGTATCTTGAAAAAAGCTGGTTGAAGCAGGCTCTGTGGACAGTAACACAATTTGACTTGGCATCCTTCAGCCAGTTGGCTTCAATAAGTCTGAGAATACACATTCAAAGGCCTTTGGCCATTTTTCTCCCTGTATTTTTTTCTGTAAAACATGAGTTTAAGTTTCCTAAGTCATCACAGCAAAGACCTTTTCTGAAGTAATGGGCTGAAGAAGTGTTTTTTAGGCTCAGTCCCTTCATTTCTGGGATGTGGGAGATGAATTCAAATGTGTAGAGAAGTGTGCAGAAAAAAAAATAAAAATTATCTGTTCTTGTGCTCTACCCCCAGGGAATCGCAGTGGAGATTAAAAAATAGACAGAGGAAGCGTGAAAAAATTAACCTTGCAGAGCATGTCCTCAGTGAGGGGCCACGGGGAGGCTCAGTGACGGGGTGGGATCGGAGGAGAAACCACATGGCTGCCATGGAAATCCTTGGGAAAAGGAGGTTGGAGATGGGGCTTTGCATTCCTCTGGTGGTTTCCTGCTCACCTGTGAGGAGCTCAGCCCCCTGTCCTCACCTCGCAGCAGCAATGCATGCCAGCATTATTCCTGGTGCTCTCCCACCACGCTTTCCCATCTGTGCCACTCCTGGGGAGTGAGAAAGTGATGATATAACTCGATTTAATACCACAATAATATAACCACACCAGAGAGAGTTCCTCCCACTCTGCTCCTCACTTTCTCCTCCATCAGCTGGGGACTTACATCTCTGACTCTCATCTTTATATATATATATGAGATCTTATTTTATTTTTTTGTTTGTTTTGTTTTTGTTTTTGTTTTTTTCCCCTTTCCATTTAAATAACACTGCTGTGCTCACGTGGCATTATTGGTTGTTAATAGCCCAGTGCCAATACATCTCTCAGGGACGGACAGATGCACACACAAGGCTGCACAAGGCATAGCTAACAAATGTGTTTATTATTGACAGAATAAGAACTGCCACGCTGGAAGATTAAAAGTTGACTGCCTGAGGTTCCCCCCTCCGGTTAACAGTTCACAGCTTTGTTATTTCAGGTCAGAGGCAAACTAAGCCTAAAGATGTAAAGCAGAGTCTGAGTGGACAGAGAGGTGAGGCTGCAGCAACAGCAACACAGGATTAGTTCTGCTCCTTGTCTTGCTGGTTTTGTAAAGGCACACTGGGATGAAATTATGATATAAATGTTTTTCACAATATTGTGGTTTCTGAAGATCTCATACTCAGTGTTACCCAGTGTTTGCAGGTGTAAATATTAAATACATAATTGCACAGTGTTTCCTTCCTCTTAGTAACTGAATTGCTGTAGCTGTGTAGGTGTGAGAGTGTACAAGAGAGTTTGTAGGGGTAAACAATACCTCAGCACTATATTTGTAGTTAACCTTCTTCATTTTAGAATGAGGTGGGTTGGTTGGCTGTTTGTTTTATTGTGGCTCCCTGATTTTTCTTTGGATCCAATTTACCTCGGATGCCTTAAGATTATATATAATAACTCCATATGATTAGTGCAACATCTTCCATTCATTTGGCTCAGTGAAAGTGAATGTTGTGCATTTACAAAAGGTTCCCACATCTGTAATTACCTGTGGAGGCAAGATTAAAGTGGCTTTTGTTATTTAATATTTCTTTTCCCTGTGCTTCTGAATCAAAATTTAATAGAAATAATAATCAGACATATCTGCTGGCATTACAAAAAAACAACAAAAATGTTTGCAGTGTGAGAGAGACGTAAAATAATGCACCATTTGTACAGTCAGGTACCAAAATCCAAATATAAATAGGAAGAGACATGAGAACATGTAAGATGTATGAGCTTTGATACACAGGTTGAGCTTTTTTGTTTGTTCAGGAAATTATTTTAGCAGTTTTCTTGTATTGTTTGGAAACCTTGGCATTTGGGGAGGTACTGAGGTCTGTGCATTTTAATTTTTCACAAGGGGTAGAACAGCTTCAGAACCATCAGAATTGCTGGGCATTTTATTTTTCACACAACTGCTAAAAAGGTGTCTTCACCGTGGTTAATTATTAACCTTTCCTTGTGGATAATGGCATTATCTTAAAAAAAAAAAAAAAAAAAGAGAGAAGAAAAAGAAAAAAGAATAGGGAATAGAATGTTTTTCTATGTTATCTCCTTGGTTGGTTGGTTTGGGTAATGAGGATCCAAAATGAACCTCCTGCAATTTTGCACCTTATCGAGCCTAAACCTCAACGTTGCGCGAATTATTTCGAAAGCCTCCCTTGATCCAACCGTAATGCTGCTGAAAATATGTTGGGTAGCACGTCCCCTACCTTCCTGCATCCTGCCAAATGAACTGCAGCATTCCAATATGGTGCCACATGTGCATGGAAGCCCGTAGCGCTTCTAACAGGTGCTGCCGCAACGCGCTCGACAAGAGAGATCGGCGGGAAGGTCATCTGCCGCAGCAAGCACCCAAAATATCAGTGCAAGGTTACAACAAACACCCAAAATAGCAGAGAATATCACCTCTGCACTGCCAGGGTGCTGCAGCACCAAAAAAAAAAAAAAAAAGTGCTGTCTTATTTTCCTGGGGGGAAAAAAAAAAAAGCTTTGGGGTGAAGTTAGTGAGGATGCAGGAGGGAGAGCTGGAAAGCATGAGAAGTGATAAAAAGGGATTATGACACCTTCAGAAGGGCATCTCTTTGAATTGAACAAATTGGACAGAGAATGAGCTGCTGCTCTGCATCTTCGTGCATGAAAATTTGTTTCCTCCAAGATAACAGAGTTAAAAACATTAAATACGGAAGAAACACAAAATACGGAAGAAACACAAAATACAGAAGAAGCATAAAATACAGAAGAAGCATAAAATACAGAAGAAACATAAAATACAGACCATATCCTAACCATAAAGAGTGGTGGAGCTTAGGCTCTTTTATGAGGGCAAAGGTATTTTGCAGGATTATTATTGCATTTTGCACTCACTGCCGTGTTTTCAGGGTGGATAAAAAAACCCCCAAACACAACACAACAAACATTGCCTCCGTTTAGGCTGGGACTCCGGCAATCTGTCCTCTGCATCCTTCTTGGCCTTTGTCTGACATTTATGGTCTTATGTTTATCATTGTGAGCAGAGACCCAGTTTGCTCCCTCTCCTCTCCCCGCCGCTCCTAACGTGGCATCTGAAGCTGTTAAAATTGTAATTAACGGGGCTCCCTTTCCCTGGGATTGATTCCCACGAAGGGGCTTTAGCAGATTTCCCTGCAAACTGCTACCGTGCAGCCCAACAATGCATGGAGACGTTTTATATCTTATTTGTGTTTAAAAGTCAGATATTTTGTTCTGGATAAACTTCAGAAATGCTCTTCAATTCTCAGTGAGGCAAGCATTTCAATTTTCTGCAATATTAGCAGGGGTAACTAATGATGGCTAATTTTTGCCTGTAGTATTTCCCTCAATCTGCTTGTGCACTTTCAGTTACTCTGGCAGCAGCAGCATTTGTACATTTTCTGGTCACTAAACACTCAAGTACAATTGTAAGTGATCAGTTTACAGTTGGCCAACAAAAGAGCTGCGGGAATGTCTACAAGAAAAAGAAATTTGAATAAATATGCATGTGTGTAGCCCATATTCTGTGGGCAAGAGAGAAGGACAGAGGACAACTCAAATATACTTTAGCTATATCAAAATATATTTTGAAAAAGAGGATCATGTCGTTATCCTGCCTTAAGAAGGTCCAGGCTAAATCCAAACCACACAGGTTTTGAAAATACTTTAGCGTGTTTCTTCATGTCGAAAGTAAAACCTCTTCATCTGTTTTGTCTCTGATTATTATTTCCTTCATATTTTTTAAAAAAATATGTTCAAACTATAGGTTTAACACAGAGGCAAATTGATTTATACATCAGAATAGTACCACCTTATGAAGACATTTGAAAGGTATCTAGTTCAAAGAGAATAATGAAGAAGATAGGAAGAGATAGGAAGATAATATTTTAAAAATACACAATTGTAAAACTGGATGAGAGTCCTTTCACTGATAATACCTCAAAAGTTGGAGGATTCAATATAATTTGTTAATCTCTCTAACTCCAATTCAGAAGAACTGAGCATAAATGGCAAGGAAATATTTTTAAATGAAGAGGCAGCTCACTTGTGCCTTCACTAATTAATATTTCCCTTTGAAATTTAATTATTGTCTAGCATTTTGGACAGTGCTGTTTGTGACGGAGTGGCAAGAACAGTTCAAATTAAATCAGAACTCTGTGGAGACAGTTCAACAGGGAAGCTTTCGTTAGAAATCTCACATCCTGCAGAAGATATTTCTCTTTTTTTTCTGTGAAGAGGTGTCATCGTTCGTGACACTGCTCTGCAGACATAATGCCACAGAAACAGGGGAATGCACAGTGGGATTTGCATGTCTTATACTAAAATCATCTGAAATGCAGGAAACCTGCACAGCTCTGTGCCTCGATCAGATCAAATCAACTTACACTAAAAGGGAAATCCGTCACATTAAGTATCAAAATATTAAAAGGTAAATTATGGCTTTTGCAGCGGCAGCCTCGCGGGGCCCTGAGGGAGAGGGGCAGTGCTGGAGGCTCTGCAAAGTGCTGAGGTGCTCAGATATCCTCCAGGGACACTGGCAGAGCCACTCTCTAGCACAGAGATGCTGAAAGCGATACTTCTGCTCAGCACCACCCTCCTGGCGCTGGATACCGCCGCCAGAATCTGGACCCCGAGTCTTTCCTCGTTCTCTCATGGCCAGGGGCAGTGATTTCAGTGTCAGTCGTTATTACTCCTCTTTATAAGGGTGCAGAATATTCCTCTGCCGATCCCTCCTATCCCTGTCTCAGGACATTAGGAGACACAGACACAGGCTGCTGCCCCTGCCCCTGCCAGCCATGATCCTGTGCGCTGTAAAACGCCTCTTCTCCCCCTCTCTGCCACCTCCAATCGCTGCTGAGTGCAGGAAAGACATCCTGACTGCGTGGATTCGTGAAGGCAGGAGGCAGAATGTTTCCCTTTCATCATCTATTGTTGTGATTAAAAGCCAGAGTCTGATCCTTAGTGTCAAGGCCGTAACCTCGACGGGTAAATCCGTGTAGGTTCACAGAACTGGGGCTGCAGCCACGTCTAGCAGGTGGCCCAGCCTTCCTTCCCCACCTCTTGATGCTGATGACTCTGATTTCCTGCTGAAATTGCAGAAAAAGGTGAAAATGTACTGCTTTAAGCACTGCAAACATGCACATATGTGTATTAGGGATGAGAGAAATTAATCACACAGTCAGAGAATGGTTTGGGTTGGAAGAGATTTTAAATATCTTGTTCCACCCCCTGCCATGGGCAGGGACATCTCCCACTATCCCAGGCTGCTCCAAGCCCCATCCAGCCTGGTCTTGGGCTCTCCCAGGGATTCAGGAGCAGCCACAGCTTCTCTGAGCAACCTGTGCCAGGGCCTGCCCTCCCTCCCAGCCAGGAATTCCCAATTCCCAATATCCCATCCATCCCTGCCCTCTGCCAGTGGGAAGCCATTCCCTTTCTCCTTTATCTGGACCCACTCCCACAGGTTCATACCATCAAACATCAGTGGTTTCAACCTCTTTTATAAATCAGTTCAGTGTTATAGATGACACTAAAGCTGCCAATAATATTTGGAGGTAAATTTTCCCTTACTCTTAGAAGTCAGTTTTCTCTGGGAGCTTTGAGAGCTCTGGCCAACCATGACACAAGAACTGGCAGAGCTGAGATCACCCCAGACCTCCTGACTCCAGCCCACTGCCTCCACCCACAGCACCAGGATTTGCTGTTAAATCTCACTTTTACAAACGAGCTGTTCATTTGGGAAATAATGCAGGAACTATCTTTGGGTGGATTTCCATGCATTGTTCAAAGAGTTGCAGCCCAGTCAGCACGTTTGGAGTCAAACACAAAGTTGTTTCTAATCTGATGAGGGAATTTCTCTGTCAAAGTCCAGGCCAGAGACTTTGGTGAATCACCAGAAAGTGCTTCTCTCAGCAGCAATAATTCACCCTTAGCCATTGTTTTGGAACACATGGCACAACAAGAAAATGAGAACCATCATTTTAACTCCATATATTTTTGCTGAGTTAAATTCTGTTGCATGGTTTCAGTCATGACTCTTGGAAATGTGAGCAAGTGCTGTGCTGGTGCCAATTCTGTGAATCCCATATCTCAATCAACCTGGAAGTGCAAAGTCATTATTTATCTCTTCTGGGGAAAAAAGTCAAAAGTAATTGTGAAACCTTAAATAAAATCAGAATTCAGATTTAATTTGGAGAAACAATCAAGGATCTGTGAACTTGCCTAGAGCCCTTGAACCCAAAAGCCCATCAAGGAGGTTTTCTTTAGATGTTGCCAGCAGCTCACTGGAGTTCAGAGGAGAGGAATGGATGAATACATGTTATCACTTGGAATTCTTGGATTTGGTTGGCAGCACAAAATAATCAAAAGCAAAAAAAAAAAAAAAAAAGCACAAAAAATGTCAGAACCTCAGGCTGGCTGGACCTTAAAAATACCTGAAGTTCAGGAGGTTGGCTGTGTTTTACAGCTCAGTTGCTGATTTTAGCTCCGTTGAGAAGGATAAGAATATTTGCAGATGAATTTGTGGTTGTGATGAACTCAGGAATTCCTTGCTCAAATGGTTGGAGCAATTTCCTGTGAGCAAACCTAAGGGAAGGAAAGCCCCATGTAGATTCAAACTCAGGTTTCCTTCTCTGGCTCCAGCCTGAGAAGGAAAAAGATCTTTCTTCAAGAAACCTTCCTTCCTCTGTCACAGTGGATCACAGAATATTTCCCCTGCCTATTTCCACTTGACACAAGGAATAGAACGAGGTTAGATCCATGAAAAGCTGCCCTGGATCAATCAGCAGATGAAATCTGTGGTGAGGAAAAGCTCCAGAGATGAGAAGTTACAAGAATGACTTGTCTCACTGGTGCATCTTCCAGCATCATTCACAGCAAGCAAATGTCAGCTAATGGACTAGGAATGATACTGTGGAATAATGATATTATTGGAAATTGACTCCAGTTTGAAATTCCCACAGTGTGCTTTCACTTTCCCTGTGCCAGAAGAACCCATAGAATATATAAATTCTCTTCCTAAGGACACAAAATCAACTACAAACAGACCTTTAAAATCAGAACAAATGTTTAAAAAGAAATTAAAATTTCCTTTCATCTGTGTCTTGCTTGTAGGTCAGCACTTCCAAATCAGTTGAACATCACTGTACATTGAATATAGCATAATGTATGTAAATAGATTGGCAATCAGAATGAAGGGAAATGATAATATTTGGTGATGCTACAAATGAGGTCATGGCTATTTTTTAAGGTTTCTCCTAATAGAATTGTACATTTGCCTTTCAAAAATGTCAGTGAAAGGACCATAAGAAAAGCTATATAAAAAAGGGTTTTCTGCAGTCTTTCTTATATTATATATAGAATTTTGACATAATTTGAAATTTGTTCTTTTTTATTTATTTCTTTGGGTTTTTTTCCCTCGTCTCTATTGTTGTTTTATGCTTGATGGTTGATTTGCACATAAATTCCTTCTGCTATGTTGAAAGTCACACAGGATCCGGCCCTTAGGGGAAATATTCACAAGAGATTTGGTAAAATATTGGTTTATATTTAACTGATTTTTCCACGGCAGCAAAGAAATACTCTGTCGTTATGGTCATTTTAATTTTCTCTATTATATAATTGAGAAAGGTGGGGGAAAAATGAGATCTTCAAATTTACCTCATCTAACGAGACATGTTTCTGAAAATCCTAGAAACATATTTAATTTTTTTATATGTAAATTAAAAAAAGCAGCGTTCTGAAAATAAAAAATATATAAATACTGAAGTTGTTGGCCAGCCAGGTATACCTTGTGATGTCTGAATATTTATTTTTACAGTGTCAGAACAGAATTTAATTGTTGGTGGAGGGAAAAAAAGAAACAAAAAAACCAACAAGGAAAAAAACTAACGCCAAAATTTGCATTTATAGTATTTCTGGTGCCTTTATTGTGGGAGGCCCTATTCTCTGCTTTGGGATCACATGTGGACATGGTATCTAACACAAAAGGTACTGTTGGAAGGTGAATATAGAGAAAAGAGAATATTTTTGTTGTGATTATTGCTCTCTAATCGGGGATTCAGCTGCCTATCAGAAAATCTGAGCTATCTGATGGGGACTTTGGGCCAGCAAATATCTCAAATAAATGAAGATTTTTTCCTGAAGTTGGAGGCTACTCAGAAGGATAGACAGGGATTTCCAAATGTCTCCTATCCAAATGACCAGTTTTTACTATAAAAAATTCCTACTTTTAATGGAAATTTAATCCTTTTTTAACAACAGAGTCTTTTTTGGAGGGCAAGAAAGTCGAGAAGAAGCTTTAGACAAAAATACCAAAACAACCAAGCCACAAAAATCAGGATTCCCTCTTACACTCAGGCTGCAAACATAGCTGCGTTGGCTTTTAGCTGGAAAGTAATCTGGCATGTAGAAACCAATAAATGGTGGGTTTCCAGTGGCTTCTACCTGTTAAAGAGTTGCAAGACAGCAGTAGCCTTTTCAAAGCCATTAATAATGCAGAAGGTCAATATCTAAACAGATATATTGAATTACACTCTGTATCATTATAATAGCCAGACTTTTTTTGTCACAGGTGATTCTTTTTTTTTTTTTTTCTGCCATTTGACCCTTTCAAGCTAATTAAAACACAAGGTTTATTTTTTTTTTGATAATATTAAGGATATTATTGTGCTGTTTATCGCAGTGGTTGCACTGCTCAAAATAGGCAAAAAAAAAAGACACTACCCACTGCAGCAAAATATATATTGATTTTTATTAACTTTGCAGTTCCAGGCACTCAACAAAACTCCCCAAACACCAGAAAATCAAAAAAGTTAACCCAAAAGTCTTTCTTAAAAAGTATTTTCACAACACTGAGAATATTTTACCCTTGTAATTTTTTTTTCTTCAGATTATTATCAATCTATGTGACTTTAGAGGTACAAAGTGTATAGAAACATTAGGAATTCAGTGTTTGTGCTCCGCAGTGATCTGCAATATTTCAATATTGCAATCATTTCATTGCTGAACAGGTTAAAAATAAGGCAGTGCTTTCATTTGCTGTTATGCATTTCCCCCTTATGCTTTAAAATCCATAGTAATATCAAATTCCAAAGCCATGAAATCTGCTGTCGGCGTCTCCCATTGACATTTTCTGTTTGTGTAGAGGAAAATCAGGTCAAACCAAGCCACTAACAGCATCACAGCCCTGTTTCTGCAAAATATTTTGTCACTACAGAATGTGGTGATTTCGGTGCATGTGTTCCAGTTTTCTGAATTTAGTGATTGATCTCAGGGTGTTTGAGAGCTGAATCTTTGCTGTCTGAGACCTTAAAAAACACTGACTGTAAAGGTTTAATGCAAACCCCGTTGCCTTCATTGGCAATAGAATCAGACCCTAAACACTGATCACACAAAGTTGAGTGACTTACATCAACGGGGAGGGATCCCTGATAGTCTTCAAAATAATAGAGAAGCACAAACCCTGAAATTTAAGGAAAGAAATATAAATTAGATTAAATTCTCTTCTACTCAGACTGCAATTGTAGTATGAAGTTCCTTCAAAATCAACTCATTTTCCTTTTCAGCTAACTTATTTGGTTTAATTAGCAGCAAACACTCCATTGATTCTTGTCCAACAAAGGAAAATTCCATAGTTCAAACCTCTCTGAAGGAAAATCCCATTCATTTAAATATAGGAATTACAGTTGCAAAACGAAGCAATTTTCCTTAACAATCTGTGAGCCAAAAAGTCCTTATTGGACGTTAAACTGCCTTTGAGTGGAAGATTATTTTTCCCAAACCATTATGCCTGTTAGCCAGGAATAGACACAGAAATTTCCTTTGGAAACTACCTTCTACAGGGGTACTGAAAAATCCATGATGATGATGATGATGATGATTATTCACAATAATAGTAATAATAAGAAGGAGCAATTCTGATTTTGCTAAACAGGAAAAATGTTGGATCTAAAAATACACAAGGGCATCAGCTCTATGCTTTTGGAAGGTGGACAGAATTGGCAGCAGGGAGGTGAAGTCCGATAACACAACTTTGTGTGAATTCTGTGATTCAGGTCATGGATTGAAGAGGATAAAAAGGCTGAAGAGAAGAAAAGTTCCTGTTTCTGCTCAGCCCATCGTATGTGTGACATGTAAATTCAAACCCATGGCTCTCACCGACCGGCCAGCTCGAGTACAGTATGTGACACTTTCTCAGATTCCTACTGACACGCAGATATTGCCAAAAATATCATGTCCGACTTTGCACAAAGCTCCACAGGCACAGAAATATTTATTATAAAACATTTGTCTTCAGAGGAGAATACTGGGCTCCAGGAGAGAGGGGTTTTATGGTCCAGATTTCCCTGTCAAAGATTACGCCGTCTCACAAAACGTGTGCTGAGCCTCTTTGGCAAAGCCCTTTTCCCTTAATATTTGATGTTTGCTTAGTTTTGTTTGTTTGCTTGGTTTTATTGCTGTCAGTGTTATTTCTGGTGACTACATGACTCAGAGGGACTAGAAATAAAATTAGAGACTTTCACCTCTAGGTCAACAGTTTCATTCTGGCCCAGAATACAGGGACCTATGTAAAATAACTCATTGATCTCACTCCAGTTCCCAGTTGGCAAGTGTACATATCACAAACTCTATCATTAAAAAGGGCAATAAATTGTCATCCTTTTGCAGCAGTCCCAGAAGTGAGCTCAGTGTTTGCATTGGCCTTGCTGCTGCATCACCCTCGCCAGGAGGGTGTGTGAGGAGCTGGGGTGTCCTGGAGGTGGGATTTTCCTTTCCCCTTCCTGCTCTCCCTGCTGGAAGCCAAAACAGGGGGTTGGCTTTTGCAGTGCAGCCTCCCAGATCAGTAAGACACTCTCCAGCCAGGTAAATTCATAACCAACACTTCTTGCTAGCCAAGGCTTTGTTTTCCAAAGGATGTGACCTTGATCTGCATCAGGTTTCTTCTCTCCCCACTAAACACCATTTACGCTTCTCCCTAGTCCCAGGGGTTACAAGTAAATTGCCAAATTCATGGAGGAGAAGGGTGCAGAGGCACAAAGAACTGGGAATCTCCATCTTTAAAATTACCTGTTCGACCTGCTGCTCCCAGAGCCCAAGTCTGAGATAACAGCTCTGTCCCCCACTGAGATCAGAGCCCGGATCTCTTCCCTCAAATGAAACACAGACAAAAAATTGCATCTCTGTGATCTGTAGCAGTAACAAACACTCCTGGTTCTACAGAAGGATTGTGAGGGGAGCTGTTACATTTCATTTTTGGCATTATTATTGGTCCTAACAGGTGTTTCAAACTGAAGACCCCCACGGATTGCAGGAGTCTGTACAAACCCTCAGTTTAAACTACAGCAGAGACGTCACTGGCGTTCACTAAAGAGCCATCCAACCTTTTTTGTGGATCCCTGGACACTTGTAATCCTCCATTCTCCAGCCCATCACAAAAGCAGGAGCGTTTATCCCGGGATCTCAGCAGCACAACTGGGTTAATTTATTTCCCTTCCCTCTCCATCCTGCAGGTCCATGAGCCCTTTCCCCGGGTGTTTGTGCGTGGCTGTGCCGTTGTGTGAGTCCTCTCTGCTCCCACAGGGTCTGGGATCGTTTGTCTCCCGTGATCCAGGCTGGCTGCACCACACCACAGCACACAGTGACAGTAATTTGCACTGATCTGCCCCCACTGCTAGTCCTGCTGCTACAAATAGCAATTGATTATAATGCTGTAGTGTTATTGACTGTCACTATGAACACAAGCTTTATTTCATTTTTAAAGTAACACGCTGCAGATTTACTTAGGAGACGTGGAGCAATAACAGCAATAAAAAAAAAAAACAAAAACAAAAACAAAAAAAGAACAAAATCAAAACAATTTGAGGCGGGGAGGAGACAGAGGCAGCATTGCATAAAACACCAGGAAAATTAATTAATGTTACCAGATGATTATGATACTGCAGATGAGCAAAAAAGCTGTAGAGGATGTGAAGGGGTGAATCTGTCAGTATTTCAGAGAAACAATGCCAATTTACATCACCTGAGGATCTTGCCTGAAGCATTCAGGTTGTGGAAATCTCTGAAATCCATCAGAATGCAGAGAAAAAAAAGTGAGCCTATAAAAATCATCATTATTGTTATTGTCAAAATCTGATTCTGCTGAGGCAGAAGAATGCATTAGTGCTGCACTGGATTTGCCCCTTCCTCTGCTTCTCCCTCCCCTCAGTTCAGGATACAGTTTTTGATCCAGGTTGTTAAAAGAGATCCTATTTCATACATCCCTACGTTCTCTTTCTGAATCTTATGTTCTTAGAGCATTAATCTGCAGGATTGTCCCTAGAGTCCATTTGAGATGGGCGCAGAAATTTAGTTCAGGTAATTATCCTTTCTTTTCAAGTGAATTAAGAAACCAGGAATTCCTGCTTATCTGACAGAAGTGTAGATTTCCTTCCTTAATGCTTGTCACCTGCGAGACAAGTCACACAGGTAAATCTCAAACTGTGCCTTTGTGCCCCATCTAAAGTGGATTTTGGATGTCTCTGAGGAGTAATGCTCCAAGGACGTTATAGTTCAGAGAAAATGGTAATGTCTGTGTATAAAATGTGAATTACTTTAATAGGCTTTGGCAGCACAAGTCTCAACAAGACGATCCACCCCTGCTAATCTAGAGATACGGGTTTTCTCTTTTCTTTTTTTTTTTCCTAAAAAAAAAAAAAAAAGTCTGAATATAATTTCTCTAAGCTGCAATTTATAATGCTAACATTTCACCTTCATTAAGGAGGGGAAGAAAGCTTCTAAGCCACTCTATTGAGCTGTTGGAGAACGTCTTACATTGAAATTCTGATTTAGAGATAGGCACAATCCATCTGCTTTGCATACCTTTGCCCTTTAAACCGGTATTTGTGATATAAAGAAGCACACAGCTCGCAGAGTAGCTGGTAAGACTCCTACCCATGATTTTTTGAGGGTCTTTTTCTTTGGTTTTATTTATTTTTTTTTATTTTTTTTTTTTTAATTTTTTTGCATGTATGTGCAAAGTCAGATTTGTTTCCTTCCCTCTTTTAGGCAAGACAGCTTCTGTATCCTCAAAAAAACTATCTTTGTGTGGAATCACTGGTGTGGTGACAGTGATGTTGCGTATAACAGCGCTGAATATGGAAGATTTATCCTATTTTGTGTTTTAGGTTCCACTTACCCATTTAACATGTCTTTCTTTAAGACAAACTGCCTAAAGGTTGTCTGTTTTATTGAATAAATGGGAGAGTAGGGATGGCTGCACCTCAGATGATTCACAAATCCTGCTTTTGCTGACTTTGTGGCTTTTCCATGGGGTTTTGTTGTAGTTTCTGTATGATTTGCTTTTTACTTTGCAATGCTTTGATTAAGATGTGGCAATGATTTTGTGGTACATGGTAGAGAACACGAAATCCCCTCTTCATTCCTGGAATGCCCATTTCTCCCTGTGGCCCATGGGGCTCCTACACGAGCAGATCACAGGATCCTGCAGAAGATGTCCTGGCTCCCATCCTAAACTGGGGAGCAAATCTTTATGCAGCAGTAAGCCAGCCAAGGCCATAAAATATTTCATGGTCCTGCCTTTTAAAGAATTACTTCTTAGGACTTTAATATGGTGAAAATGGAACGAGGGTGGCAGGAAAGCTGCATTTGAGGGGTTTTGCTTGTATATGCATTTCAAACAGAGGGATCTTTTTTAAAAAGGAAATTACAGGTATCACTTGTTTTACAACTCTTCCACAGCTCAAATTAAAGCTTAAGCAGCTATGTATTTATCAATTAGCATTATTTCTCTATCCCTGTCTGACTCTCTGTATTGTTGTAACTCCATCAAATAGTCATTTCCTTTTTTTATGGTAATAATCCCTTCAAATTCACTCCTTTCATCTGGATCCCTGTACGTTATTTGTTGTTCTGCTAAATCCCTATTACAGAGGCCTAGGAGTTCCAACGGCCTGATGAATAATTAGAAATGTTTTATCCCTAAGCTTCAAAAGGGTGCTAGAAATAATTATAAGCAAACATTTTATGTAGCATTCCGTATCAATCCTATCCCAGCTTTATGTTATTTGTGCTCCAGATAGGAGGGAGAGAGGGAGATCCTGGTTTCCAGCACCCACATCCCAAAGGGGACACACATTGCTGGAGCTCTTGGCTTCCCTCTCCCCTCAGCTCCTGCAGGTGGGATGCTCAGCAGGTCCCAGGCACCTCTGATTTTATAGGAGTGTGGTTAATTACTGGCCAAACATCATGTTTTTTATCAGCATTTTTATCAGCAAATTCCCCCCGCTCTCTTAGCGGCACTGTGGCCTGCAGACCTGCGCTCCGTGTGAATAACGCCGCGTCAAAACGGGGAAGAAAGCTCGAGTTTTGCAAAGTGAAAGTCGATTATTTAGTCCAGACTAGATGTGTCAGTGCAGCCTTATTCCCTAGCAAATTCTGGGAGCTGTAGCAGCTCTAGCTGTCCTTCAGCAGACCAGACTCACGCCACAAAGTTTTTTTACACAGAAGGCAAGGAGAGAGAGCTGCATCTCGAAAGCCTACAAAACTAATTGGAACACACCCAATGTCATTACATTTGACAGCATTTTGAGAAATACCCAATCACTTTGTCATCAATTTTCAATTTTGTCAAGAGAAAGTAGCTTTTCATTGGCAAACAACCTGCTGTCCCCACAGTATTTGTGAAAGTGTCCTGGCAGAGAGTAGTGTCATCTCCAAGAACATTTTTCAGGCTCACTTTCTCTATAAAACTTTTATTGAGGAGTTTTTTTAAAAAATCCTTGAAAATTGTGTTAAGATGAAGGGTTTTCATCCTGAAGATACCAAACCCAGTTATGGCCCAGTATAACAAAGAACATAAATACATGATTAACTTTAAACTTGTCAACGGTCCTTCTAGGTTTCCACTAAAACCAGCACAAGTTTTGGTGATGAGGAATTTGATCTGTTCACAAAGATACTGTGAAAGTTTAATGTTGAAAAAGAATGAATTGATGCTAAAAAAGGGAGAAAAGAATTTGTATTTATCAATCAATATGATGAGGATTCATGTGTGAAAAGCAAAGAACAATGTGCTCAGAGCTATCATAGTGATACCTTTCTACCAGTCTGCTGCTCCTTTTGTCTCTTTCCCTCTGAGGTGAATTAATTCATCCTTGCTCTTACTTTTCCAGAACAAAAGACAGTGTGATTTAGGGCCTGATTTGCTGGAGATCCATTTTTTTAAAATCTATTTCTGTATTTTTATCAATTTGTTGCTTTTGAGAGTAGATCCCTAATTTTTCCCATTTCCCCACCTGCATGTTGTGGATAAATATGTGAGAAGGAAATCAGATTTATTAGAGGTGGTGCTCAGTGTTTGCAGCACACGGACTCTGTAAGAACCGGTGGAAACCTTTTGACTGGCACAGCAGAGAGGAGCAGGGAGTTTACCAAAAACCATTTACCTCAGCTGGTGGAATCTCCCCAGCCCAGGGGCAGCATCTCTGAGGGTAACGAGGGAATTCCACAAAGGAAAACCGTCCTTTGATGGGCCCTCTGGCACCCTAACAGCCACAGGGAGATCCAAAATGAAGTGTCCAAGGCCAGGTTGGATGGGGTTTGGAGACACCTGATCCAGAAGAAGGTGTCCCTGCCCTTGGCAGGAGGTGGAATGAGGTGGTGCCTCCAGCATTGCCTTTGTGCTCATGGTGGGAAATTGTGACGCTTCCTGGTGGTCTCTTCCTCACCTCTGGAGGTGAAATTCAGACTCAAGTTGCAACGAATTATCTCAAACCCTTTCTTCCACAGCACAGGCAGCAGGGAAATGGTTTGGAATACTGCAAAAACACTGTAAGAGCCCAATGGCTCTTTAAAATCACGGATTGTAGAATCCACAGTTTTTCAGTTTGGAGTAGACTCCCCTCTGACTTTGCCCCTCCAAGAATAACTTTTAAAAAAAATATTGTTTGAAAACTTTGCAAACCCACCAAACTCTATTTTATGCGCATCGAAAATCCTTACTTGCTTTTTTGATTAACATGCAAATCATGTGTGCTCCCAACTTTCATCACTACTTAAATACTGTACAAGCATCGTAAATAACCTGCCTATTCAAGTTTTATCTTGTCCACTTTACATTGCTCTGCTCTTGTACAGGAAATGGATTGTATTTAATATTGATGGCTCTGTATGTGTCATTTAATCGTCCCTATTGATTGGATTTCATCAGAGTGGGGGGCTTGGACAGAAGCTTTGATTATACTGTAAGGAGTCTTTGCAGTTTTCTGTTACTCAACACCATATCAATGCACCTTCTGGTGTGATATCACTTTCACGATCAATACCTGGAAAGAAAATAAAAAAGAGGCCTCCAGGAAAGGAAAGGAAAGGAAAAAAAAAAAAACCCTGAATCAGCCTCTAATTCCCTTTCTGCACATAGATTAAACCTCTGCAACTCAAAGACCATTTATTGTGTGGTTTTACATAAGAAAGGGGGGGAAAGAAAAAAAAACCTGAAAGAGTCTCCATGGGTTGTTTGTTTAATTTCTACATCATTTTTTATTTATAAGCGTCAACTCTTCCTTTCAGTGTCCCTGGCTGATGTTTGATGGTGTGTAATTTTTAACAGTTACATGTCATGTCTCAGTTAACTGCTTCTCTTGATCTAATAATAGTGCCATAATCGTATTATTTGATCTAATGGATGCATAGGGGACATTTTGCTTTTCAATATTTTTTCTGATGAGTGGACCATCTTAGAGCTTTCCAAGAACATCCTTAAAGTGACACTGTCCCACATCATGGATGTGAGGATGCCCGACCTCATCCTCACTCCAGAGCCACTCCGGTTTCTGCTCCTCCAACACCAACCGTAAGAGCCAGGCAGCAGGAAATAATAATTCCCTGAGGAATATTAATACACAGCAGATGGGTATTTCATGGTGCTGGTGAGAGGTTTCCCCATCTGGGCATCCTCAGTTGAAATGCAGGCGCTGACGTGATCGTAAATCCAGCCCCTGGGTAGATGACAGGAAACATCGTTCCGAGTTGTATCAGAGCTGGGAGAACATACACAGCTCCTCCAAAGTTGTTTCTACTCTGGTTCTCCTCGTTCACTGTCCTGAGATGAAAGAGAGTTTATGGGCTATTTATGAGCTTCTCTTCTTTTCCAAGCTGGTGACTCTTTAACTGAGATACAACCAATATTCAATAATAATGATAATGGACTACTGCTTTTTATTTTAATAAAGAAAAAGCTTATTTTTAAGGGAAAATAGATTTAATTTTTTTTTTTTTTTTTTCCTGAGTATTGAGGGTGTCACCAATGAAGTCTCTATGGATATGGATGTGTGGTGCTCTGGGAGAGTGGAAAAACACAGGCTGACCCTTGACACAGAGAATGGTGCAGAGGAAAGATGAGTTACACTCGGTCTAGATTGCAGTGACGATTTAAAACCTCTGACACAGACCTTGACTAAGTTTTGTTGGTCCTTCCAGGTGGGTTCCTTAGGAATAACTGCTTTGTAATGTGTGTACTCCTGGAGAGATCGGTGCATTTCTGTTGACACAGGGCTAACCTGACACTCCAGTTTTGCACAGAAGTACTTGCTCCTTAAAGCAGAGTGAAGGGATTTGTGTTCAATAGGAAGATTTGTGACAAACACCAAAAATATGTGTTTTGTGTGTACAACATTCATCAGAGAGGGTTGCAAAGCCAGGTGTGGCTCTGTCTGCTGACAGACACCCCCAAATCTGCCCAGCAAAGACACAGGCACAGAAACCAGTGGGGGACCAACCAGATAATCCACTTTTCTTTGCTCCATCAAACACCCTTGGGGATCCTTTGAGTTTGGTAAGCAATAAAAGGCAGAAACTGTCAGGGACAAATTGTGTTTCCTTACCTGGGGTGATGCAGAAGGTCTTGGGCTGGTGGCACTGTCCTGTGTGCCAGAGGAGAGCGAGCAGTGTGTCAGTGGGACAATCTGAGTCTCAGAGTGGAGGAGAGAACCAGAGAAGGCTGCCTAAAGTGACAGGTATTTACCCAAAAGGGTACAGACGGATGCAAGCATCTGAGCTGCTAGACTTGAAGGATCCTCAGTCTAAAAAACAAAAGTATGGTGTTAGGAAAGTGCAGTGCCTGAACAGATGTAACTTACTCATAAAAAGAAGTGCCTGTAGGCTTCCTACCAAAGCCAGAAGTGACTTCTAGCCCTGAAAAGACCTCCACTGTGACAACTGGGATTTTTAAATGTATTTTCTCTGCCTCTCTGTTGCTACATTTCTCTATTTGAATAGTTGCATTAAGATATTTCTGACAAAACTTGCAGAGAAACTGCAGTTTTAATGTAGATAATGCCAAACATTAATGGAACATTAATATTATTGATTCTATATAGGTATTTGCAAGAAAAGATGGATTTGAAGAGTCACACCAAATAGGGAATGGGATTGTATCCTCTTTGTTCTGGCCAGTCCCATCACTGACTTTTGAGAGTGAGCTTTCTTGTGAGCAAACCCCAATAATCCCTGTCACTTCTCATGTGCACTCCAAATAACTGATTGATCACCTTCAGTGTTACAAAAACAGGTAAAAGCTCAACAAAATGGCAAATTAAAACTGAGTGTCTCAATATGCAAATAGAGCAACTAGAAATACTTTCTTGAATTAGAGCTATATTTATTTAAATGTGGTCTTAATATTGGAAGATTTCTGATAAAAATAACCGTTGTGTCATGAACACCCAAATAACTTTGTGTCACTAGGTAATAATAATAATGTGCTTTATGATGCTCAGTATAGGGTTCTTCTTTAACTTAATTTTTCTAAGTAAATTAAATTATAGTGACAGTTAGAGAGACTGGATCAGCCCACCCAAAATTAACTATTAACTAACTAGACAGCTGCATCTCGTTGGGAAAGGTGTTTGTCAGGAGAGAGCCATCACCATCAGGGACAATGCCCAGCATAAGGAAAAAGATTTATTAGGAAAAATTAATTTGACAATTTTAGACAATAACTTCAGAACTTTATTTAATACTACTTGGAAGTAGTAGAAAGCACTGAAATATTTACTGGAAGAAACAGTGAGTTGTGCATTCTTGTGTCTTCTCCTGGATCATCTGTCATCTGCTGGACACCCCTTGGCCCGCTGCAGCTGATGCACATTCTCATGCTGGATTCTGCAAATTCCTCTCCTGTGGGGCTGCTGAGACCACAAGCCCCAAAACCCCCAGTAATTACCAGATGGAAAAGACACTCGGTCAGAACCAACCTGTGCCACGTTTGCATTGGTGACCTAAAGGTGAAAAGCTTTGATTCCCATTAATAACACTTCGAGCCTCCCTGACCTCCAGGATGTGATTAAAAGCTCGTTAAATTCCCTCCGTAGATTTGGCTCATATTGTTTGCATTTTGCATTATTGTTGTGCATTGTTTGATCACCTAATTATATTATTTGATTAATCTAAGGCCCGAGCGTTTTGTCTGTTTTGCGTTGGAGAATTCACCGTGCTAAGAGCTCCCTTCACCTAGGAAATATCTTTTTGTTTCACTCCGTATTTCTCAGCGGGTGAACGAGCTGCTTTCCTTTGTCTCATGGCTCAGAATCACAAATGTCAAGGCTTGGAACCTGGTAATTTGGCAATTTTAGACAATCGCCTCATAACCACGTTTCAGTACACCTTTGAAGCGGTGGAAGTTCAAAGGCTCCGCGAAGACGAGCGCTGCTTTGCCTGTTGCTATGAGTCATTTGGAGTAATTGGTCCTGTCTGATGTGTGTTTTGAACTGAGGAAGTAGTGCTTTATTACCACAATCAGATACAGGTTTTTAGCTGAGGAAGTGGTGTTTTCCTCACAGATGTAGATGTCTGCTTGATAAGGCAGAAAACACACAGATGTGCCTCTCTGCACTGGGGAAGAGGTGTGGAGAAGGAGCAAACACAAGAGCTGAGAAAATTCCATGAAGCTACAAGAGAGAAGATTTGGAAGCCTTCCCAGTAAGAAAAATTCTCAAAAGCAAGGAAACTTGCCTTTTAGAGTATAAATACTTAAAGTTTTATATATCAAACAAGTATGCCTATCATCGGGTTTTCAAGTGCTTAGACTGGACAAAAAAAAAAGTCAGATTAAGCACTCTGAAGGTATTTTAAACAATGTCACCTAATTTTAGGCTCAACATCAGGAGTCTGATGTTCCATTTCCTGTAAACATAGCGCTCTCTAACAGTTCTAAAAGTTGGGGGGGGTTTAAAATTCAATATTATAAGGTATCATTGCATGTTAAGGTGGTTTTTGGAATAATATGCTGCAAGATTAAAGCCCAGAATTTATGTTTGCTCTTATCAGTGACTAATGCCTGATGTACTGTGAGGAAGTACCTCTCTCTTGCAAGTATTTTACTAAAATTAGAAAAAGAAAAGTCTTGCCAGAACCACATCTATGCTTTTGGACATGCATAAGAGCATGCCACAGAGCTGAATGGAGTCTCTGCTCCCCAAGTGTTGAGTTGTGACCCCAGCCTGGGGCTCACCAGCTCCTGGAGGCAGGAACCTTGTGCTCAGATGTGCTGAGCACACTCCATCCATGTGTGCCACAGACAGGACAGCATTTTTTGGCACTAGGAAGGTTTTCCTTTCTCAATCCCCTTTGGAATTGCTCCCACTGGCTGTGGTGGATCTGCTTTGTGCCATATCCAGTGGACTCTTCAGTGCTGGTCTCTTGAGGCAGGGACAGTGCTGATGGTGGGTGTGCACATTATTCATTACTGAGAAGGACCTTTTGTTTTCCCCAGGCAGAGAAATCTTGGGGAGGAATCTCTGCTCCCTCTGCTGCATTGCAGAGGCCAGAGAAACTCTGAATGGCAATAGAGAATATCCATTTCAGTTTGTGAGTGGTGTCCAGAGCAGATTAAGGAAAGAAAGACTCGTATTGCAAAGGCAAGGAAGACCTTGGATGTGCTGGTGTGTGTTTTTGAGTGGAAAGCCAGTACAGCAAGACTGGTAGACTCAGGTATTTTGTAGCACCTCTTTTTTTCCTCGTGCAGGTGGTGACAGAGCACAGAAGTGGCTCGAGTCCAGGCAGTTTCCGTAGATCAACTCCTTTTATCATTTTTACGATATCACATTTGCTTAATATCACATGGAACAAAGTAAATGTCTGCTAGGAAAGGCTGGGCTGCTGCTCAGCTGATAAATTAGCTGCCCAACGTGCTGTTTCTCCTCTGTACCCCTGTGTATTTACCTGCACCTCCACCTCAGCCATCATTTTCCTCTTTCCCATCTGGGCTCCTGTTGCTTTGGCCAAGTGACACCTTCACAAATGGAAGGATTGCATCTGCAAACTTTCCAGGTGAGAAAGGAGAGAAGTTTTGCAGCAGGGAGAAAGAACAAATGTGGCCACAGGTTTGGAAGGAGAACTCAAGAGCTGAGCTGACCCTCATGTCCACTGCAGTCACTGCAATGTCATCTTTTTACTCTGAGAGCTTTGGCCAGTGCTCTGGGTTTACTTTTCTTCCGGGTGAGTGTAACAAGTTCTTAGCTCAGCCTGCGTTTTGCCCACACAAATATTCAGATATTAATATTTGAAGATCTTTCCTCCTTTAAATTAATTTTCAGTTTTGTAGTAGATCAATGGTAAGGGAACAAAATGATCATAGCAGAGATTGTGGAGAGATGGGCACTGATAGCTTTGATGATGTCTCCAGTGTTTTTTGACTGTTGAAAACATCACATTTCCATTTAATCTAATGAAACGGGGTCTGATCTCATCCCACATTTGTGCCCATCACAAAGCTGTCACACAATTTGATACAATAAGAATATTCTTATGATCAGTGAAATTGCCAAACCAAATTATGGCGATGGTAGGTTAATCCAGCCTCCTGCCCTCTCTGAGAGCTGCCACACACAAGCACAAAAAACCTTCTTTCTCTGCAGCAGCAGGGGCTTCTCCTTCTTTATATGCTTTATGTATTGTAAAGATAATTAATACTTAGTAATAGGTTTTATTTTTTTTTTCCCTTTTTAATTTTTTTAATTTTTAAGCACTTTGGCTCAGTAATGTTTTCTGGGGTTTGTTGGTTTTTTTGGGTTTTTTTCACAGAAAAGAGGAAATTGCATTTTTTATCTAGGAGAACACCATGGACACGACCAAAGGGGCAGAAGTGTAGCAGTTTGGCAAAGTCATTCCAGTCACTGTTTACTCACATTTCTCTGGGAGGGCAGGAGCATGCTACAAAAAGGAAAACCTCACCAATAACTTATGGAGTAAATAGGTGAATTAAAAAAATAATAACAAAAAACTCACCACATTTGGCCCCATCCAACCCCAACAAGCTGGAATATTATTAAAATTGGAATTTCACCTTTTCCACAGAACAAACTCAACATCCAGATGTGGGCACAGGATCCACCAGCACTCCCCTAAGCCAGCAGGGATCCTTGTATTGTAAAAATAGAATCACAGTTCAGGCTTGAGTCTATTACACAGCAGCAGTTCCTGTTGAGAGCATCTCCCGGCATCCAGCTCCGTGATTCCAAAAGAAAAAAAGCCTCTGTGGCACTGATTAATGGAAAGGCCTGGATATACTGGTGGATCTGGAAAGCATCTCGTAATCTTTGACAGACAAGATGTTTCTTATTCTGAAGGGATTTGATCATTGTTTATGAAATTATGTGAGTGACATAGCATCACTGTTATTTTTATCCTGGCATTACAGCTAGTCTAATAATTTGGATAATAAATTTACTTATTTTGGCAATAAATCATCAAATGTATCCAGAGTTCTTATCAACATTTTCATTTATTAATATTCCTTGTCAGAATTCTTATCAATATTTTTCCCATTTGTTTTTCTTTTAGAAATCCTCTGATTTAAACTTGTATTAAACTTGTATTAATGCAAAACAGTTGATTTATTTAAAATGGTGACATCATTTTACTCCAGTCTGTAGAGGTTTACAGTTTGCCTGAATTAGTGTCCACACTGACTTCAACAAGAATATTCCCAGTTTATCAAGTGCCTGTTTAAAATACATAATTTTTTATTGTACACCAAATTTTTGTTTCCATCTCCTTATGCACTTATACCTGCATTTGAACCTCTGTGAGCATACAGTTGTATTCCACATTTTCCCACGTAGTTTCTGCCTATTTGCCCTTTCCATTCCCACAGAAGAATCATATAATCCTTAAGGTTGGGAAAGACCCCCCCAAGCTCATCAAGTCCAGCTTTCTAAACACAGTTGAGAGAAATATTCACAGTAGATTAATTATTAAGGAATTCATTTGAGAATAAGGTGTTCCTTATCTTATTCCTATAAAATAAGGAATAAGATTGAGAATAAGGAATAAAAAAGGAATCAGAATAACTTAAAATTATAACAATTTGTAATAATCTATCTCAAAATTTTTGAAAAATAGAAAAACAAGACAGAGCAATCTCTCTGATAGCTGGATGGGTGAATATCACATTTTTGCTTGGGAGGGAGAATTCAAACCCATCCTGAAGGAACAAGAGGTGGGATAAAAACACCAGAACTGGCTCTAGCATAGCTCAAGCCACCTACTACCAGTAGTAACTCAGATTTCAAGGAAAGCTGAGGACACTCCTGAAATAATGAAAATTTTCTTCCTGAAATAATTATCAGCACAGGAAAATGAAGACATTCTGTGGATGAACAGACCATTGCAAGGCTGAACATGATCGATTCTATGTGGAGAGTTAATAATTTATCATTAAGGAACAAACTGAGAAAGAATTTATGCTGTCAGTTCATGCAGTGGGGATAAAAGGAGATATTTATTTGGTCCTGTTTTTGCAACAATAAAATTTGGCTTAATTTACAACAGCAGTTCAATGGAGATGTCTGCTCCATAAAGGGAGGGAAGGCAAAGAAGGAATCATGGAGCAAATATAATTGTCTTGAAATCTGTGGTTTAACAGAAACAAGCCTGGAAAAGCTTCCTTGAGCCACTGAGTTAAGCCCAGCCCCTCCTTCTCTCACTGTATAAAATTCTCACCAGAGCTCACTCTGAAAGAGCTGGATGTAAATATAAATCTTCGGCTGAAATACAGCAGAAGTTCTACAAACCCCAGCATGTTCACATCTGTCACAGCCACTTTACATTAAGATTTTCAGAAACTTGTGTTACAGCTCAGCCATCAGATTTGATTTTCCTATCACCTTGAACACCTAAAAAGATTTTGGAGGCTTTTTTTTTTTTTAAAAACGTAAAGCAATTTAAGTCCTGTTGGTTGAGCCCTGATCTGGCTCATATTTAAGCATGTGCTAAACTTCACTCGTATAAACAACACCAGAATTGACAGCAGGGCTTCAAAATGCCATTTTGTGCCTCTGAATATTGAAAAAACATGGCTGGTTTAAAAATATCCACCAGCCTAACCAGCACAGCACAATGCAAAGTGTGTCAGTCCACTGAGAGAGAGGAAAAATAGATGGAGAGCATCGCTCTCAGTGAGCAGGGGTGACAATCAGAAGGAATAATGTCATTCCAGGTATGGGAATATTTGTGTTTGTTCTCAGTGACAATGGCTGTGACACCCAGCTTGTCCTCAGTGCTGTGACAGAGCTGGAATCCAGGAAACAACTCCCAGTGATACCCACAGGTAAAAATTATGAAAACGTATTCAGCAGTAGTTGCAGTTCCTTCAGTCTATCGGCTACATAAAAGGCATTTATAAAAGAAGCCTAAATACATATTTAACCAATTGACCAGAATGGCACTGAAGGAGTTTTAACATATTTTGAAAAATTGCCTAAATACATATTTACCCAATAGACTGGAACAGCTGCTTCAGAGTCTCTCTGGTCTCTTGGGTCTGTAATACGTGTTTTTAAAATCTGCCTGGCTATATATTTACCCAATAGACCAGAACAGCTATTAAGTAAATAATGCACATTATATAACTGTCAATGGTTTGGGTTTTTTCCCATCCCTTTTAAAAATAATAGAATAAAAAAAAAAATTAAAAGATAAAAATTTAAATATAAGGTATTTATTAAGACCGTGAAAAGTCTGGAGTCTGAGGTTGGTGTATGTATGTCACACTGTAGAAGATATCTCAGATCACCAGAGTGCTTTTGTGTGTGTGTTTAAAGTACAGGGCACTGTCAAGTACATCAGAGCCTGGGGTGCTTAATATAGAAGATAGAACAGCAGTTGGGAGTTGGAAAGGTCTGGCAGAAGAGAGGGGAGGGAAAAGAAGGGAAGATATGAATCATAAATTCCCAGGAAGGATGGGTAAATCAAGCAGTTGATTTTGAGAAAGCCTAAAGATAGTACATGAAACACTGAAAAAAAAAAAAAAAAAAAAAAAAAAAAGAGGAAGAGGGTTGGCATCG